>NW_017307594.1:317529-320995 GCF_000935625.1 Nanorana parkeri | reverse complement strand
TGGTATTGTTGTTAAAGGCGCCCCCCCCCCCCCCCCAGTGTTTTCACCTACTGGTATTGTAATAGCAGCACTCTTGTACTTCTCAGATGGGTATGACTGGTCGTAACCTATTGTCTGACAACACGTCACTATGTATACAGTAAGGGATCATTTATACGGGTGTGCTCCTGGGAGGAATGCGTGCCGTGTTTAATTGCATGCAGCCGCCTGTACATCCCTATGGGGGGGACACGGCTATACGCCGACCGGTACATCCCTATGGGGGAGACACGGCTATATACCGACCTGTACATCCCTATGGGGGGAGACACGGCTATATACCGACCTGTACATCCCTATGGGGGAGACACGGCTACACGCCGACCTGTACATCCCTATGGGGCAGACACGGCTATACGCCGACCTGTACATCCCTATACGCCGACCTGTACATCCCTATGGGGGAGACGCGGCTATACGCCGACCTGTACATCCCTATGGGGGAGACACGGCTATACGCCGACCTGTACATCCCTATGGGGGAGACACGGCTATACGCCGACCTGAATATCCCTGCAGGTCTGGGTACACGGATGTGCAAGTTCGGGTCAGTGTGCAACTGCACAGGCTCAGGCTAAGTACAGGTGGCGGCACGCAATTACACGCTGCAACTATCCCTCCCCAGGAGCCAGGTTTGTGCGCGGGTGTGCGCGCCGTATGGATGGGAAACCCCAATGAATGAACACTGAAGGTAAAAACGAAACAAGGACCGAAAGGGAAGAACTCTTTATTTATAACCAACAAAAGCATTGCACTGCGACGACGGATGGAGGAACGTACCGTGCGGCCTCCTGGAAAACCTGCCCAGTGTCCTCCACAATGCGCTTCTTGAAGCTTGAATGACCAATGGACAGGCTCGATCACAGTTCAATATGGGGGGGAGGCCATATGCTGATGTTGACTCATCAAGGTCGGTATTAATATAACATTTTTGGAGCGCAGGAGTAGAGGTGAGTTGGCAAACCAGTAGATACAACACTGCTACAGATGTGTTAACTAGGAACGCCAGGATTCTTTGATATGAACCCTTGCATTATTATATTTCAAAGATTGAAAATTTCAATATAATAGCTAGTGATGTCCTGATACCACTTTTTTAAGACCAAGTACTGTCCCTCGATACTTTTTCTTAAAGGGACATGTGACCATTTTTTTCTAAAACAACAGATTGATGATTTAAAAGGCAGTTTCCCACCCAGAGCAGAAGACACGGACCCCAGAGCAGAAGACACGGACCCCAGAGCAGAAGATACGGTCCCCAGAGCAGAAGACACGGCCCCCAGAGCAGAAGACACGGCCCCCAGAGCAGAAGACACATCCCTAAGATAGAATATTATTCTGCTTTGGGGACGTGTATTCTGCGAAATAATCTCAACAAGCTGTGTGTTGATCTCACCCGGGCGACATGTGGACATCTGCAGTGGCTCTGCGGGCACTCCCCCTCACCGGCGATGCTGGGCCCCCGGGCTCTTTCATCGACATACCGTCAGCAGACCATCTCCGCTGCTGGGCCCCAACCTTTCCACTGGCTCCCGTCCCAGTCCTCCCGTCATTGGGAGGCGGGACCCCACTATCCTTGAGCCCTGTGGCTGCACCGCCAGTAGTTCCTCCCCTGGGGCCGTCCATGGCTGTGCCTGCGCCGGGAAGGATAGGCAGCGCCATGGACAGCTACTTGCAGGTCCCCGAGGTCTCCACAAGCGTGGGAACTCAGCAGCTGCAGCGATTAATTTTTTTTTTTAAAGGGCCGGTATCGGCCTTAAGAATCAGGGCATTGGTATCGCCTGGGATCGGAACATCCCTACCCGCAGCCTCTTCTTCCCTGGTAGGGTCAAGGGACCAGTGACGTCACCGCGTCTATTAAACGCAAGCACGTGGAGGGCTATACCACAGCCCGAGCGGAGAGGGACAGAAGTGAGCGGCCACTGGCACAGGACTGAGGATCAGGTGACCACTTAACCCTTGCAGTGTCTTTCATAGGATGTTCCTGACACACAACTGGGGACTTCTACTGATATAAAAGGCTACAGAGCAGTTGTGGGTCGAACATTTCTACAAATCGGATTATTTTCCCCCTCTAATGTGTTCTAATAGAAAGGCTTTCGGCTCGCTCAGGAATGCGCCAGAGCGCCCGCGTGCGTCCTAAGATGTGCTGCAAATGCCGACTCGTCAGCAAAACCCTTCTCGCATTCGGAACAGGAAAACGGTTTCCCCTGCGTGTGGGTTCTTTCGTGCGTAAGTAGTCGTCTCCTCATGGAGAAACTTTCCCCGCACTCTGTGCACGAGTAAGGCGTCTCCCCCGTGTGAATTCTTTGATGCGCTACGAGCGTTGACTTCCGGCTGAAACATTTCCCGCACTCCTCGCAAGCATTCACCCCCATGTGAACCTTCTGATGTTCGGTAAGTTGCCGTTTGCAGGAAAAGTTCTTCCCGCACTTGGAACACGGATGCGGGCGGTCCCCGGAGTGCGTTCTCTGATGGGCGACAAGGACCGATCTGACGGCGAAACACTTTCCGCATTCCGGGCATGTGTGCGGCTTTTCCCCCGTGTGAATCCTCTGGTGCTTAATAAGATATTCCCGTGATGAAAACAACTTCTTACAATCCAGACACGAATACGGCTTTTCCCCCGTGTGAGTCCTCTGGTGCTTAAGAAGCCGGGTCCTGCAGCGGAAACTTTTCCCGCACTCAGGACATGAAAACGGCCTTTCCCCGGTGTGTATTCTAGTGTGCGAAATCAAAGACTGTTTTAAGGAGAACGTTTTCCCGCACTCGGAGCATACGTACGGTTTCTCCCCCGTGTGAATCCTGCCGTGCATTACGAGAGTCGACTTCCGGCTGAAGCACTTCCCGCACTCGGAGCATGGGAACGGCTTCACCCCCTGGTGAGTCCTCTGATGAGCGGTGAGATTCCCGTTGTGGGTGAAGCTTTTCCCGCACTCGGGACAGGAAAACGGCTTCTCGGCGGTGTGAATTCGCTTGTGGATGATAAGGGAGGATCTTTCGATGAAGCACTTCCCGCACTGCGAGCACGAATACGGCTTCTCGCCTCTGTGAATTTTCTCATGCTTGGCGAGGGATGATTTCCAGGGGAAACCTTTCCCGCACACGGAACATGAATATGGCTTCTGCATGGTATGCAGTCTCTCGTGGGAGAGGAGTTCCGCTCTTTCGCTGAAATAGTCACCGCACACAGTGCACGGGAACGCTTCTCGCTTGCTGAGCGCCGCTTGTTGGATGACGAACTGTATGTAGCCGGATAAATGCTTCCCGTGTGTACTGGATGTCAGGGCTACAGGTGGTAAATAGAGTTTTGGGGTGACGTGGGGTCCTGCTAAAGGATTGCACGGGGGGACATCTTTTGATCCACAAACTGGAGGCTGATGCTCTGTATTGTGTCCATCTGGAACAAATAAATGGGGGGGTGGGG
>NW_017307594.1:313934-317124 GCF_000935625.1 Nanorana parkeri | reverse complement strand
TGCTCTGTATTGTGTCCATCTGGAACAAATAAATGGGGGGGTGGGGGGGGGGATGAAGGTGAATAAAACTCTACAACTTTGGATTGCCCCTCACCTTCCTCGCAGGGGGTCACCGGTACAAATAGACGGGTCTGAACCAGGGGTAGCCAGACTCCGGCCCTCCAGCGGTGGTGAAACTACAAATCCCATCATGCTTCTGGGAGTCGTGCTGGTCAAAGTCTTGCAATGCCTCATGGGATTTGTAGTTCCCCCCCACAGATGGAGGGCCGGAGGTTGCCCGCCCTTGCTCTAACCCCTGCCCGCTCTATCGAAAACTAGAGATAGACTTGAACATTTACAGGTCTTGTCTCTCCCCCGGCAGACTGATGAGCTCATCTCTCTGCTCTCTCCTCCTATCAGCATGTTCCTTCATAGCGCATCGGCATTGCAGCACAACTGATACACTCCTTGTGTTGTTCCATCCTCTCCCAGTCTAAGCTCTGCGAGAGGCTGAAAATAAAAGCCAGGCACCGATACTGCTTGCATTTATAAATAATGATGTGTGACTGAATGTGTCTTATCCTGTATGTGTCTGGAGTTCAGCAGCTTTGGTTTGTAAGAAGCTCCTACCAGTTTTTAATTGAAGGCTTCCTGTCCCAGTGACACAACAGGAAGTAGGAGGATAACTCTCACTGTCCCCAATAGGAGATTCCCCTTTGTCTCCTGTTGTCCCGGTGATGTTGGCCAGTAACGGGCCGTCCCTCGCTCTCTGTTTGGTCGACAACTGTCAGTTGTGTGGCAAGGTGAGTAAAATCTGACCAGACATGATTGAGGTCTGTGTCCCCGCTTGAGACACAATGCAACCCATCCCCCACTCGAACCAGGAGTTCAGATACAGTCGGGGGTTATATTGTCTACAGGACTGGACACTGGCAGAAAGTTGTGGGCCGGCCCATTAAAACCCCTCCCACTCCCAGCATGCCTCAGTTTGTCTCTAGTGTCCTAGGTGGAAGGACATCTGCTCTGCTAGTCGGGTCTTCAATGACCTCTGTATGCAGCTATCTGGGTTGGCTTGATTTTGGAGTGCCATACCTGGACCCCCGCTGGACTCCACCTGCCCGGGCCTGGAATTTGACCTTCATGCACTGTATTGTGGTGCTTTCTAGACCAGAGCGTAATGGTCAAGTTGGTGGTGGAGAGCTCCTCAGGTCCAGAGTCGTGGGGCCCCAGAGCATTACCATGTGTCAGAAGAACTTACTTTAGGAGTAGGCCATATGGGCTGAGTACCAGGCACTACCACCTTACTAGGACCAGCAGGTGCCATTGAAATCTCCCTCATTATATCTTACTGTGTAAGGCCTTCCTGCTTGTGGTGCAACACGCCTGGTTCTAGACACTCCACCGTTGTAAGTTTCTGGCTCCGGCACAAACCACGTCTACTAATGGATTTGGTGCCTCCTGTAGTGTCCCCCTTGAGGTGCCTGAAACCGGTGGTCTGGAATTTGCCCTCTCCTGAGGTCTATGTCCTCCTTAGCGCCCCCTTGGCTCTATCCAGGGAGTCTTCCCTCCAGTCATGCCGGGTTTCATAAGCCAAGTCTCACATTTAATTATCGACTGACCACAGAGGCCCCGAGTGAGGTTCCACGCCCTCCTCCGAAGAATCCCGATTTGATCTGCTTGCGGGGTCTCAAGTCCTTAACATAGGAGCCTACACCAGAGGGGGTGCAGCCTTTTGCCATCACTCGATTGTGGTGATAACTGAGGGGGTAGGCATCAGCCTGTAGGTTCTATCAATGCTTTCCAGAGTCTCAGGTGTCAATATTGCAGCAGGCTGTGGCCCTAAAAGTATGTGTCTAATGCATGATGGGTTACTTTAGATCAGGGGGGCTAGATGGGAAAGATAAGTAAAAGTGCACTTACTGTCTAAGCAGCATACTATAGACCTGTATGTCTCCAGGGTCTGTGAATGAAGATGAGAGTGAAGCCTGAGAATCTGGGAGTCTTTTCTGGATTTATTACTCACCTGTGCTCATCTCTGGAGGGATTTCCTCCTCTTCGATCTTCACACATCTTATTTCCTCCTCCTCAACTTTGACATGAGCCACAACAGTGTCTATGGGGTCTGTGAATAAAGATGATTAGCACATATTAATTACATGCTGACTTCAGAAGTCCAAGAAAAGACCTACCAGTTAACTCAATCTGGACTTTAAATACCTCACTGCCTCCCAGGGAAAGACCTTACTGCCTACCCCCCCCCCAGAAACTAGAAACATTCCGTCCCCCCCATTACTGTCTACTGACAGAAGACAAGAAGAGATTGTTGTAGTGACTTTCTTACCTGTGCTGATCTCTGTAGGAATTTCCTCCTCTTTAACCTTCACAATTCCTTCTTTCTGCTCTTCAACGCAGACATTTCCCTGTGTAACGCCGGTGTTTCCAGGGTCTTTGCTTAGAGACGATCTTCTTCCCAGGTAACACACGATAACAGGATGAGAGGAAAGTGGCTCCTGACTCCCCCACTGGGCACATACCGTCCCCCCATTACTGTCTACTGACAGAGGAGGGGGGAGAAGAAGAGATTGTTGTAGTGACTGAACAAGGAGAATCTGGGAGTCTTTTCTGGATTTATTACTCACCTGTGCTGATCTCTGGAGGGATTTCCTCCTCCTTACATGGATCATCCTCACTCATATCTGTCTCATCTACTTCTTCCTTTACTTCAACCTTAATCATATCTTCACGCTGCAAAACAAACACAAATGGCGCACACAGTTAGATGTAGTATACATCTGCAACAGTTATAGAGGAGATTCAGAGGAAAATTAGACTTGATTTTGAGTCCCACCTACCTCCTGAGGGATCTCCTGATGTTCCTGTGTGGAATCCAGGGAATACAGAGGACGGGTCTGAGGGATCTCCTGATGTTCCTGTGTGGAATCCCGGGAATACAGAGGACGGGGACATCTCTCTGGGGTATTCCTGTTCCTGGATCCATCTGTAGGAAACAAACCCAAACTTATTAAAGCTATTTAATAATAGTTTTTTCATGTATTTTCTAGGGCTGCAGAAATTAACGATTAATTGTTAATTTGTTTGATCGATCAAAGTTCTTTGGCTCCGTACACGCCTCTGACATCGACGTCACCGGACTCCTCCCCCCTTCCACAAGTGGCTCTGTCGGCTAACGAAGGGAGGGGGGGGGGGGGGG
>NW_017307594.1:293541-313908 GCF_000935625.1 Nanorana parkeri | reverse complement strand
AAAAAAAAGGCATACGAATGCATAGCTAGATTCCTATTGGCTATTGCACTTTGCAATAGCCAATAGAAAACTAGCTAATGCATCCGCCCACTGCTGCTGTCAATCAGCAGAGGGGGACCTGAATTTTTACCTGTTATTATTCTGAGTTGCCCCACTCAAGCGGCGGCCATATTGAGTGGGGCACGTGAGATTAATAACGTGCTGGATTAGTGTGATCCTAGTTCATTGTATTACTTCATTGCTGTGCTGTATGTGTATAGGCCAATGTAGTTGGATGTGTATGTGCGTTATAATTCATCGAAATTAATCGATTAAAAAAAATGTTGATATCGAACAGGAAATTTTTAATCATTACCAGCCATAGTATTTTCGGGTGTTGGAGATGTGATCCTGTGTAAATTAGCAGCTGACTTCCAACACACTGACACATTCCTCTGCATTGGCCTATTTGTCAGAGAGCAGTAACACCTAGTGCAGGGGTGCCCATTAGGTCCATCGCAAAGCAAACACTGGTAGATCGCAATCGGCTCACTGACCTGAGCTCCCTCCTGCGGTGATCGTGGGGAGAGAAGAGACAGCAGGGAGAGAGAGAGAGAAGAGACATCAGGGAGAGAGAGAGAGAAGAGACAACAGGGAGAGAGAGAGAAGAGACAGCAGGGAGAGAGAGAGAGAGAGAGAGAGAGAGAGAGAAGAGAAGAGACAGTGTTGCGGCCTTGATGTGCCTGCGTTTCGGGTGTGGGCGAGGGGGGGCGTGGCTGCGGTGCCATTGACTTCAATGCACCCCCTCCCGCCCCTGAACGTAGGAAGCCGGCCGGCTTGCGTTCCAGAGGCTGAACGCTCTGGAACGCAGACTTTGTGGTGTGAACCGGCCCAGAGAGAGACAGCAGGGAAAGGAGAGGGAGAGAGATACAGGGGAGAGAGCGCGGGAGAGAGGCAGTAGCCCCAGTAACGATTGTAATGCGCTTGTTTTTTTAAATAAAAGGTGTTTTTTCGTTTTGTAGATCTCCTTGAGCTCGTCATGTGAACAGTAGATCTCCGGACGAAAAATTGTGGGCGCCCCTGACCTAGTGGGTCTTGGTAAATACGGTCCATGACCGAGCGCCCGACTTTTCAGAGGGGGGTGACACCAAAATGACTGTGAGTCCTTTTGGTGTCACCCCTACAATGGTGTCCCCCGGGTGCGGGCCGCACCCCCCTAGAGACACCACTGTCTTAGGGTACCTGTCACACAACACATCAGCAAATACACTATGTGGACACCCCTCCAAATGATTGGGATCAGGTGTCTCCAGTGAAGACATTGTAGACCATTGTGCTCGTCCAACCTTGCGGGAACAGTTTGGTGAAGGTCCTTTTCTATTGCAGCATGACTCCGCCCCCGTGTACAAAGCCATCTCCATAAAGACCCGGGTTTGACCAATTTGGTGTGGAGGAACTCAAGTGGCCTGGAGACCCTACTGAACCCTTACCCCTTTGGGGTCAAATGGAACGTGGATTGGAAGCCATTGGACATCAGCACCAAATGCTCTATTGGCTTCATGTACACGCTTTCCTACGGATAAAATCCAAAATCTTGTAACAAGCCTTCCCAGAGGGGTGGAGGCCGTTCCAGCGCTGAATACTGAAAAATGGCCTGGACAGGAAGGGGGTGTAACACCGCGGACTCCAAGTGGTTAATGGGCCGGTGTTCTGTTGGCATTGATTCTTCCTCTGTGTGTGTGTCCCATCACCTAAATGGTCCTACATGGTCTCGCTAACAGACTCATCGAGAGTGCGGTCTGACCCATGACGCCCAGGCTGTTAAGCTGACCACGGACTGGTTGAACTTTGGACAAGTCCAGCTAATCCTACTCACGTGTGACCCAGTTGGCTCCCCTCCATCTGACAAAAGACAATTCAAAGTTTGATTTCTCGAAGGCGCTGATCTGAAACATCTCGGCCAGACAGTGACTGTCACCCAAACTTCGCCCTTTTAGCCGTGGTGACACTACAAGTCCTATTAGGCATTGAAAGACGGTGACAGCTACAGGAATGACTTCCAGAGGCAGATGCATGTTGAGTTTTGTAGTTTCCCCATAGCTGGAAGGCCAAAGCTTGGCTACTCCTGCTGTAGGCATTCAGCTGAAGCCACTGCTGGGGTATTCTGACAGCGGCATACTGGTCACTGTCAAAATACAACAGCCTGGTAGGGAGGGTTGTTCTATCAAAGTTTGTGACCGTGTTAGAATGTGTGACCGATGACGTGTTCACATATTTTAACCTAATCCCGCCCAGTTCTTCGGCGGTGGCATGTGTGACCCGTGACGTGGTCAGACATTTTAACGTCCTCCCACCCAGTTTTTCGGCGGTGGAATGTGTGACCCGTGACGTGGTCACACAATTTAACCTAATCCCGCCCACTTTTTCAGCAGTGGAATATGTGACCGGCAAAAGGAGAAGAATTCCAACAATTTCTCAGCTGCTCCAGGGCAGATCGGCATCGCAGATGGCATGTGCAGGAGAACCGATCTGCCCTGGAACAGCTGATCGGTCCTGAAATGTCACTTCTATCCGCCTTAGTGGAATGTCAGATTGCACTCACAGAGTCGGATAAAAGTGACATTTCAGGACCGATCAGCTGTTCCAGGGCAGATCGGTTCTCCTGCACATGCCATCTGCGATGCCGATCTGCCCTGGAGCAGCTGAGAAATTGTTGGAATTCTTCTCCTTTTGCCGGTCACATATTCCACTGCTGAAACAGTGGGCGGGAACAAGGATGGCTCCCCCCTGATCCGTGCTGTACTGTAGATAGGGGAATCGAGAGTTTTTCTATAAGTGTATAAGGGGACGGAGGTTGCTGAGGCCACGACAATGGCGGCCATGTTCGTTCTGGCCGCCTTTTCGCTGTCCTGGCGGGGGGGGGGGATGTGGATCTGTGGAGCTCCGGTGGTCGGTCGGCAGCGGCGGCGTCCACAGCCATCTCAAATACTCATCTGCCCCAGCGCTCACAGAACACGGATGCTGGCGTGGTGGCATTTTACAAACAATAAGTCTTCTCTTACCCAGAGAGAGAAGGGACTGCCCAGTCTCCATCATGGAATCCTCATGGAAAGCCGTCTGAACAGCCGACCTGTAAAATATGCAGACCTGTAAACATCAATGTGCAATACATATATAATGAATGACACAGGGTAGTAAAATAGTGCGCAGTTTGTAATTGGCGCCACGTATAGGGATGGCGGCCTGAACAACATAACGGAGGGTGAAGGCTACTAAAAAAATAATCATATATTTCTTTAAAAGGCCTTAAATGAATGAAATGGTGGAAGAGACCGTCACCTGACCCAACCTGACCCCCCAAGGAGGGACAACAAGACGGGGGAGCGACCGGTAAGAGGAGGGACAACAAGACGGGGGAGCGACCGGTAAGAGGAGGGACAACAAGACGGGGGAGCGACCGGTAAGAGGAGGGACAACAAGACGGGGGAGCGACTGGCATGAAGAGTTAGTTAGAACATCAGCTTGGGGGGCAATTTTAACTGTTTAATTATTACCCAGAGTCCCCAAAGTAGAGGCCACACAAACCTCCTCTCATCCCGTGTTCTTCATCTATGTCACACAACCCTGTACCCCGTGTTCTTTCTAGATGTCACATGTACCCCCGTGTTCTTTCTAGATGTCACATGTACCCCCGTGTTCTTTCTAGATGTCACATGTACCCCCGTGTTCTTTCTAGATGTCACATGTACCCCCGTGTTCTTTCTAGATGTCACATGACTGCCCTGTTCTTCATAGATAGATGTCACATGGACCCCCGTGTTCTTTCTAGATGTCACATGTACCCCCGTGTTCTTTCTAGATGTCACATGTACCCCCCGTGTTCTTTCTAGATGTCACATGACTGCCCTGTTCTTCATAGATAGATGTCACATGTACCCCCGTGTTCTTTCTAGATGTCACATGTACCCCCCGTGTTCTTTCTAGATGTCACATGACTGCCCTGTTCTTCATAGATAGATGTCCCCCTCCCGTGTTCCCGATAGCTATCACACAACCTCTCACTCTGCTCTTCATTAGATATGTCACATGCAACATCCCCCTTCTGTGTTCTTCATAGATATCACATAAAACCCCAGTGTTCTCCATAACTATCCCACCCCACCCCAGACCACATACAGTACTTGAACCTTCTATCATAATAAGAAGAAACCGTTATTACCTCCAGTCCTCCTCTGTATATAAAGTGGGTAGCAGGGCGTACACCCCTTTCCTAAACCCCCCTCTCCTACTGAATCTCTCTAACTCTTCATTAATATTCATCAGTTTATTATCACACATCACTCACCAACTGCTCCACAACGACCCCGACCGGAAGTCCGTTTTTCTCTCTCCGCTACACACAGGAAGTGAATGAACATGCAGTACCTCCCTGCAGAGAACAGAGGAGAGCGCCTACCTGCGCCCTCTGCTGGCCGGTTCTGACTGGCTTTCAACGCAGGCTGAGCGGACGTTCTGATTGGCTCTCCGGAAAACTGGAAGGAAGTGGGAGGGCGGCGGCGGCCATTTTCCTGTGGACTTGCTTGGGGGAGAAGTGCAAGGCGGCCGCCATTGTGTTGTAGCGCAGAGGAAGAGGCGCGGAGGGACTGTTTTAGCGCCAGAGGTATCCTGCTGGTTGGTGTGTGCTCGGTGAGGAGAGGTAATATTTACAACATTAATGTCTTATTATAAAAGAAGGGGGTCCCAGCACTCTCTGTGGACTGGATATGGGATGGGGGGGTCATGTCACCTCAACAAATCATCAGCTTCCTCTGCTGTGTAGACCATTAGATGGTGAGCTCCTCTGAGGCCGGGCTGACCTCGCTGGGGGCGTATTCTTTGGAAAAATCACGAACCATGTCTTATAGGAATAGAATGGCCAGGGATGGTGGGGTCACGTTCCACCGTGATGCTTGCAGCTTGTCGTTCCCATTCCATCCTCCTTGATTTTAGCGTCTGTCCTGGTTTTTCAGGCCCTAAGAAGAGCAGCGCCCTTTTCATATATGGTCAAAGTAGGATTTTGGCATGGTGTAATTTTTAAGGGGGAGGGGTCTGAATGCGTGTAAATGTTGACTTTGGAAAAGTTAGGTCTGGTGATGGCGGAGATCATGGAAGGTCTCATTATGTCTCCATAGGTGTGCGCATAGGGTGTTCCGGGTGTGCCTGGGCACAACACTGAAACTGCAACAGCGGGTGTCATGTTTTTAGTCCTTGAGCCGGTGGAGGGATCACAAAGATCTCTCTGTGACCGGGTCAGTGATACAGAGCGCGACACCACTTGCCACTTACACTCCTCACGTAACAGCCACAGTCCTCGGTGCCTGGGAAGCTGCGAGGGAGTGTGGCTGTATCTTCCCATTCAATAAGGAAGCCGGATAGGTGGTCACATGACCACCTTCCAGGCTCCTTGTACTTTTGTGTGCACACCCTAATGGTCGTTGCTGCAGGAGGTGGTTAGAGGTTTCAGACGTTGCTGCAGGAGGTGGTTAGAGGTTTCAGACGTTGCTGCAGGAGGTGGCTAGAGGCTTCAGACGTTGCTGCGGGAGTTGGTTAGAGGCTTCAGACGTTGCTGCAGGAGTTGGTTAGAGGTTTCAGACGTTGCTGCAGGAGGTGGTTAGAGGTTTCAGACGTGGCTGCAGGAGCTGGCTAGAGGTTTCAGGCGTTGCTGCGGGAGGTGCTTGGAGGTTTCAGACGTTGCTGCGGGAGGTGCTTGGAGGTTTCAGACGTTTCTGCGGGAGGTGGGTCGAGGTTTTAGACGTCGTTGAGAACACTGACTCATATGGCCCAAGGACCACACAGTAAGTACCATAAACCCATATGCAGCCCTCAAGCTGTAGGATGAGCATGAGGAACCTAGTAATTTTCTATAGTAAGATCTCTGTAGTCAATGTGCACCTGAAATGACTATAACAAGGGCGGTATTAGGAGAAGTTAGACCCAGTAAAGGTGGCAACGAAAGGAGTTGTCAGAGTTTTCTATTTATGAAAACAAGCAAGGATCTGTAATTAAAGGAGAACTATGGGGTCAGGGCTCTTCCCCATAGTTCTCCTAAGGGTCACGGGAGGACACAAACTAGCGTCCTCCCGTCACCCAAAGCTCAGTATCTAGAGAGCAACAGCTCGCGGTATACTGAGACTGCGGCAGCCGGGACGGATCCCGACATTACTGTCGAGATCCACCCAGCTGCATGATTGACAGCTGGCTCTAAAATGTTTTTGATCGGTACTCACCTCTCCGCCGACTTCCGTCGGAGATCCGGTGACGTCACGGACATCGACGTCACCGGACTCCTCCCCCCTTCGCCAAGTGGCTCCGTCGGCTAACGAAGGTAAGGGGGGAGGAGTCCGGTGACGTCAATGTCCTTGACGTCACCTGACTTCTCCCCCCTTCCCTTCGTTAGTCGACGAGAGACTAACGAGGGGGAGGAGGAAATCCAGCAGCAGGTCTTATTGGCTGAAGAGGCATGTTCACAATCCTAACCCCACTACACAGTCTGCTTGGGGGCCTATTGTGCAGACAGAGGACTTCAGTGTGGTAACCCACGTCAGGGGGGGGGGGTCCGGTGACGTCAATGTCCGTGACGGCTAACGAAGGTAAGGGGGGAGGAGTCCGGTGACGTCAATGTCCTTGACGTCACCTGACTTCTCCCCCCTTCCCTTCGTTAGTCGACGAGAGACTAACGAGGGGGAGGAGGAAATCCAGCAGCAGGTCTTATTGGCTGAAGAGGCATGTTCACAATCCTAACCCCACTACACAGTCTGCTTGGGGGCCTATTGTGCAGACAGAGGACTTCAGTGTGGAATGTAAACAAACACATAATATGGAGTAATGAAGCTTTGACTAATTTATACCAACTTGCCATCTTCCAGGCATAAAAAAAAGGCTTCTATTGATATTATAGACTTTCCTTACAGAGATGGAACTTTTGAAATCTTTTCAATAGCTCCGAGTGGAGTTCAAGCTTAAAGGAGAACTATGGGGTTAAGGCTTTTCCCCATAGTTCTCCTTAGGGTAACGGGAGGACACAAACTAGCGTCCTCCCGTCACCCTGGGCTCAGTATACTGAGACGCCGCAGCTGTATGTTTTCGTTCACTTCCCGATCTACTGAGCCGACCTGTGACAGTCTCATTGTCACAGGTCGGCTAGAACTATGAGGTGAGTGAAAATCACTCGCCTCATAGTTCTCCTTTAATAAGTCTTTCTATCAATACCTGCAGATTTTTACCTTTTTTAAATTTCTTTGTGTGGCCCTGTCCCCATTACCAATTGTTGCTTAGACAAGAATTCTGTATGTGCGTTATAATGAATCAAAATGAATCGATGAAAAAAAATTTCGATTAATCGAACACGACAATTTTAATCAGTAACAGCCCGATTTTTTTTTTTTTTCTTCAAAACACAAACCCACTATATTAATAATGCATACTAATAAGTTTCAATGACTAAAACCACACAATGTATAATGAATATAGGTTGCATATTGTAATAATACATAATACTTGACAATATTAATAACACAATAGAAACGATTGCTAATATAATCACTTGCAATTAATAGTACTTCTTCACAAGGCAACTTTTAAATGAGTTCTTTTTCCTAGTAATGAGAGAAAAAAAATTAATCATTGTTCATTGTCTTAAGTTGAGACATGACGGTCATCAATCTCATTATAACACAGTCTGGCCCCATGGCCAGTCCTTATCTTGTGTTTGTTGTCTAGGACCCCACAATTTACAACCTGGGAATTTGTGATAAGGCTCTTAAACATTTTGCTGTTAGGCTGGGTTCACACCTAGGCGTATCAAATATGCGCGTTTCGTGACGCGCGTTTTTACCCCGATTCGCGGTTAAAAAAAAGGGCGACAAACGCGCGTTTCCGAGGGCTACTTGGCTGTATCCCAATGGAAACGCGCAACAAAAACGCCCCAAAGAAGCTCCTGTACTTCTTTGGACGTAGGGCGTTTTGTAGCGCGTTCATACGGCCTGTAATACGCCCAGGTGTGAACCATACCCATAGGAAATAATGGGATTTCGGTGTTTGAGCATTTTGCAGAGCGTTCAAACGCGCTACAAATTGCCCGGGTGTGAACTAGGCCTTAGAGTCTTTGTCTAGGAATGATGAACTTGCATTCACCTCATAACAGACAGACAAAGATGGCTTCAAGGATGCCCATGTAACAATATGTGAAGTAATGTGTATAGGCCTTATAATTTCATTCCTTTTAGCCCCAATAGTTCTGACTGAGTGAAGACCTCTGGCAAGGCCATTACCCCCTTCCTCTCGTGACACCCACTAATAGGCTGAATAGAGTACAATTTGGTTCACATCTCTGTTTAAAGAGCCTGCAAATGGAACCATCACCCTGAAGACGTGTAATTGACCTCTACCAGCACTCTGCTAAATATTTGTAACCTTTGTGTTATTTTTTATGTATTGCAGTGTGAGCACCACCAACAGGCCGGGCATACAGGAGGGAGTATTTAGAACGACATAAGGACTTCTGAAAGGAGGTGACCATGGAGAAATGGCCCCGAAGGTCAGCAGGTAAGAGGAGACTTTCACTTCTTGAGTATTGAGGATCCCCCTAGATACACACATCCTCTGATATAAAGACATAGAAACAATGTATTCAGTCAGTGTGTGTGTTTCCTACAGGTAGATCCAGTAATAAAAGCACATCAAATAGACCGCAAGGACGCAAAGCCGCACAGCATCAAAAGGTAGCAGAGAATGGAAGTCTTTAACACTCTATATTGTTTATGTAAACCATTTTTAGATCTCCGTTCGGAAAAGTAACACTTTTTCCGTATTTTTAAGAGTGGAAGTTCAAGTGGCGTTAAAGCTGAAATAAAAGAGGAAGTACAAGAGACGTACATATGGGGTGATGAGCAATGTATTGAGGAAGAAATCCCTCCAGAGATGAGCACAGGTGAGGAATGAACACTAAATCCAGAGAAGAGTCCCAGATTCTCCTTGTCCAGTCACTACAACAATCTCTTCTTCTCCCCCCTCCTCTGTCAGTAGACAGTAATGGGGGGACGGAATGTGTCTAGTGGGGGGAGTCAGGAGCCATCAGCCTCTATTAGACTCCGGCTCTCCTCCTCACATCATGTCATTGTGTGTTACCAGCCAAGAGACATGACCAGATTCTCCTTGTCCAGTCACTACAACAATCTCTTCTTCTCCCCCCTCCTCTGTCAGTAGACAGTAATGGGGGGACGGAATGTGTCTAGTGGGGGGAGTCAGGAGCCATCAGCCTCTATTAGACTCCGGCTCTCCGCCTCACATCATGTCATTGTGTGTTACCAGCCAAGAGACGTGACCAGTCTCCCCCCCACACACACTCTCTGGGGTCTCTCATATGTCTCAGTACAGGGGGCTTCACTCTCATTTCTATTCACAGACACCAGAGCCGCTGAGGAAGGAAGGCACATAAGGATTAAAGAGGAGGAAGTCCCTGTGGAGATCAGCATAAGTGAGTATTAAATGCTAAACACAAAAAAACATTTGCAGATTGATTCTACTTGTTCAGATGACTCGAGGTGGCTGATGTATAAATCCTCCTCCCTGCGTATAGCTTGGCGAATGCCGTTCGTCATGGCATTATTGCCACTGGATGGCGCTGAGGAGCATTGGAATGTCCTGTGCTCCTCAGCTCCACGTAATGCTATGTGAATGGCATTGGCCCAGCTATATGCTCATAGGAAGATTTATAAATCCGCCTGTTAAAGTGTATGTACAGTATATCTTGTTTTTCTTTGATCGAGCGGAGAGGTGTTAGAACCTCTGTCTGTCTGTGTTCCTGTTATGAAGATTTGCTCCCTCTTAAATCTTGAGTTGTCAGCAAAACAGGAATTTAGGACAACGCAATAAAGAAGGATCAGAACTCTGAATGTTCTCAGAGATTTGGCTCTGTGAATTGATGATAAATAGACTCAGAATGTATGGCCTGAGAGTTTAGACACTCCCAGAAGTGGTGGGGGTACAAAAACAAATGCAGCCAAGATGATTATGAACTGAAAGTACTATTGACAGACCAAGAGGATCACGAGTGGCTGCTTATGGCAAATGTTTGGTATATGTGTTTGGTCTGATATGCGAGCCATGGTGACAGGTCCACTTTAACAATAAACTGTTTTCTACAGGTGATTTCAGTAGCAGGCGCGCACAGGACCGGAATTACGCCTCACCGGATTATCAGGTACTGGGATGAGCATACAACACATGGTGAGGGGGGAATGAAACGAAGGCCGAGGAGCAGATCCAGAGCAATCCACACCAAACCTTTATTCAGACACCAACGTAAGGGTCAGCAATCCCACAACAGACTCGTAGCCAATAAAACAATAACTCGAGTCAATGTCCGCCACTTGCCGGTGTAGCTGTAGGCGCGCGCATCCTTACACTTCCTTGTAGGTAGCTGTATACATGGCCGCAGTCCAGGAAGTAAATCTGGTGGCAGAGAAATGGGCAGTCGGGTTTCCCAATGAAGCTCCTGGAGAAGCTTGTGGACGGATCTTGCTAAGCAGGCAGGACTTTAGCTGGACAGGAAAAAGAAGAGGGCAGGAGCGCAACAGTGTGGTGCTAGTTGGGTGGATGGGGAGTGATAAGTAAATGAGGATGTGTATATATGGGGTGTGACGGGGATGTCGAGCACTTTCATGTGATGGGTGGTGTGGTGATGGGACACTGTTGGCGTGGTCGTGGAGTCACGTTTTGGGACTGGAAGGACGTCACAAGGTGTTGTCTTGGTCCTTGCGCGGAATCCCGGTCGAAAACCAATGTGGAAGGAGGACAATGGCAACGTTCGAGTTGCTTCACCAAACCTCTTGGTGAGTAGCGAATTCACATTCCTACACATACTACTGCAGAAACTTGGAACTTTGCCATCGTCTTCCCTCCACATTGGTTTTCGACCGGGATTCCGCGCAAGGACCAAGACAACACCTTGTGACGTCCTTCCAGTCCCAAAACGTGACTCCACGACCACGCCAACAGAAGTGTCCCATTACCACACCACCGATCACATGTAAGTGCTCAACATCCTCTGTCACCACCCCATATGTACACATCCTCCTTTACTCATCACTCCCCATCCACACACCTGGCACCAGGCTGTTGAGCTCCTACCCTCTTCTTTTTCCTGTTCAGTCTTACAATTGGACACCCTGGCCCAATCAGTATAGGAGCAGCATACTGGCCACAATTCGCTACACCACCCTGGGAGTGCGCTAATCAATCAGTCTCGACTGAACTTCCTGCAGTAGGGATGTTGTTCAAAGTCTGATTTTACTAGGTCCCATTTGGGCATCTTAAAGGAGAACTATGGGGTTAAGGCTTTTCCCCATAGTTCTCCTCAGGGTAACGGGAGGACACAAACTAGCGTCCTCCCGTCACCCTAGGCTCAGTATACCGCGAGCTGTAGCTCGCGGTATACTGAGACGCTCAAGCGGATCCCGACAATTGTGCCGGGATCCGCCCAGCTGCGTGACTGACAGCTGGCTCTGCATATCGAGAGGCAGAGCCAGCTGTACCCGCCCCCTCCCCTGTCACGGCAGAGAGCCGTGACAGGATCGAGAGGTGAGCGAACGCCAGTATGTGTTCGCTCACCTCCCGATCTACTGAGCCGACCTGTGACAGTCTCATTGTCACAGGTCGGCTAGAACTATGAGGTGAGTGAAAAGCACTCACCTCATAGTTCTCCTTTAAACCCTTTCCCAGAGGACGGCCCCTTTGTGCCAGGTAAGTTAGGTGATATCACAGACGTGACAGAGTAGGATTCATCGCATTACATTGTTGGCCGTTTTGAGTGTTAGCATCACAAGGGAGTACAAAGACAGGTAGAGGGGTTGTTTTAATCCTATTGCTGCCACTGACGTGAGTCATGGCAGCAGCATTGACATGTGAATGTTTACATTTGAACAGCCAGCTGTCAGCTGAAGATCAGGCTTGGCTGACGAACGAACCTGGATGCGCTCAGCTCTAATCACTTCCGGGTTCAAGTACGTCATTCTTCAGCCTTTGTGGCCAGGGTTGAAGCAAGAAAAGCAGAGACTGCACTCGATTTAGCTTCTACAGAGTTCAGAGGTGATGATACGGGTCAACTAGACCCCTGATGTCTCCCTAAAGAGAACCAGTCTACCTTTAGCACACCAAAACAGCTTACTTATATGTATTTCATCTGTGAATATAGTTGTTTGGCCAGAGTTCAGCTTTAGTTAGAATTGATTAAATAACTGTGGTTTGGTTTTTGGATTCCTCCATGATGGGTAGGAAGGGAGGCACAGAGTGAATTGGGCTTCCATTGGAGCCCAGAATCGGTATGCAACAGCTATAACCTGTCACACATCTAGAGCTGGGCGGTTTTCTTGGCCATTTTAGTCCCCCACAACCATAGATAACAAGGGATGGCAGATCTTAAAGTGTACCTCCACCTTGGAAAAGGAAGAACCTTTTTCTTTCTCTGTGGCCATGTTGAGAATTCCTTTCATTGCCTTGTTCTGGGGACTACGCCACCCAAAGGCACGAGCGTGCCCATTTGCCCAATGCTTGGACGGAGGGTCAAGCCAAATGTTGCTTCATCAATGTTTGTAGGCATCTTGCGTTTGCATAACATTATTTTTGTGTTGCTTTGTGCCATTCAGAATGAAAGTCCGGTTAAAGTTGAAGTCAAGGAGGAAGCACAAGACTCCTTCATGAGGCAATGTAAGGAGGAGGAATATCCTACAGAGATCGGGGCGGGTAAGTAACACTAAATCCAGAATAGAGTCCAAGATTCTCCTTGTTCAGTCACTACAACAATCTCTTCTTCTCCCTCCTCCTCTGTCAGTAGACGGTAATGGGGGGACGGAATGTGTCTAGTGGGGGGGAGTCAGAAGCCATCAGTCTCTATTAGATCCCTGGTTTCCATGCCACCTTTAAATGCCTTCATGGCATTGATTTAAAGCTCAAGTGTAAGCTGCTTATATTTTGCCTTCGCTGGTTCCTCTCTTGCCCCTTAGTAACATGCCAATGACATTTTTAAATAAAACCTTTCCACTTTCATTACGTGCCTTATTTTAGACCCAGTGCTACCAGCACTGTGTCCCTGTGCTTCCCTTTGCAGTGCAGGCAGATCATAGCTGGTGGGAGGGTCAGGCAGGGTGCTGTATATAGCTTCCCGGCAATATCACAGCAGCCTACCCCTAGCTCTGATGTAAGCAGCGGGCTGGCTCTTGGGAGGAGTTATGCAAATATCAAACAGCCTTGGTGGGTGGATGGCAGTCTGTAGGGGTGTGTGTTCCTAGACAGATTGAATTTGCATGCAGACCATCATAGGTCCACATGTGATGCTCACCCTTCATGATTATGTTCCTCAGCATGTTTTTCATATTGGCAATAACCGTTATTGTTTCCTATTTCTTCCAGATGGACAATACAGAAGGTATGATATTGAAATAGAAGATGATATCCCATTTGTTCCTTCCCAGATACCCCTCCATTTGGTCCCAGTACACATCACCCACCCGATTCTTCTCCATGTGATGGGAGTTTCCTGATCAGTTACACCCTTTTAGACGTAGAATGGCTCAAACATTCTCATTCGCCAATTGTAGAAGACTTTTAACCCGTAGAACCAAACATCTCAGACCAGAGGACTCACACAGGTTAGGAGCTGTTCTCATGCTCCTAAATGTAGGAGATGCTTCGTATGGAAGTCTACTCCTATCAGACCATAAAACATTTACACGGGGAACAAGCCATATTCATGTTTGGAATGTGGGTGTTGATTACCTTGGGGTGAGCCTGAAGTGACGAGGAAGGCCTCCCCTTGCCGCTCTCGTCTGAGCCCCACTGGAGATGAGACAGCAGCTGAACGGACAGAGAGGGGCACGAGTGCCTGTGACTGATATGAGTGCCTGACACACCGGAGATGGTGGTGCTGACGACTGGATGCCAGAGGTAGCTGGTGGCTGATAGCAGATCAGGCAGCACTGGTGTGAGAAGCTGAAGCAAGGAACAAGCCAGATAGGTAACGTGCGGTCAGTGTGGCGCAGAAGTGATTTAGGAGCAGGCCGGGTCATACACTTGCAAGCAGAATGGTACCAAATCAGAAGACAGAAGGGGGGTCACAAGGCAGGCAGAGTCAGGAATCAAGCTGGGTCAGACGGGTATCAAAAACAGGATCAGGAATGCAGACTACAGCTGAAGATTTCTCAGCAATTTGCAGATGCTGGAGCCATTCTTAAATAGCCCGCCAGGTGCCATTGCACATGCACGGTTTCACGCATGCGCAATATTAGCACCGAATATACGCATTGGCTTGTGCAGTGATCCGGGCAGAAGCTGTACTATGGGTGCTGACTGATCCACCCTGACAGTGGGATATGTTTTTCTGAGAAAGACAAACCTTAAAGGCACCAGAAAAGTCATCCTGACGTACTGAATGTATATTTTTATATGGGAAAGATGAACTACTAATACCCCAGAGGGTCCCACAAGGGTGACAGGCCTTTTCTGTATTATGAAGGTCGGCTTAGAGGGCTCATACGGGGAAGAAGCCATATTCCTGTCCTCCATAAAAGAAGTTTAGAGCTGACAATGAAAATCCTCTTGAGTAAAACTCACAAGGACAAAGCTTGACAAGGAGCCCCCTTGGGAAAGAAGTAGACCTGCCCCAAGGGCCAAAGCATACTCCTCCAGGAAAAACTGAGAACCGGATGTAATATCACTGCAACCCGAGAGTTGGTGAAATGTTTTCATTCAGTTCCTGAAAAGCTACAGCATTGGACAGCCATCGTTTGGTGCTTCCTGAGAGGGGTGGTGGGCTCCAGTAGAAGATCAGGATGTCTTCTAGAGTTATGACCAGGCCCAGATTTCCCACAAGGCCACCGAGGCCCGGCCTCAGGGCGGCAGAGCGCAGATGGGCAGCAGCGGTGACCTTGTGGGGAAGTTTCGGGCGCCGGTGTAAGGTGTCCCGGCGGCGGACCGTAGTGTGCGCCCGCCGTCCAATCACGACGGGGCGGGCCGCAACTGCTCCCCTCCAGCTGTCAGATATAGGGCCCGAGGTATGAATCCACCGGCGTCCTGTTAATGTAGATTGACGCCGGAGGAAGTAGCCGTCTACCTTGCTATTACACAGGGGATTGTTTTCTCCTGTGTGATAGCAAAAAAGTTAGGTGAAAAAAAATGTAAATTGATAAAAAAATAATTAAATAAATAAAAATTAAAACAAAAATAAGAAATAATTGAATAAAAAGTGAAACAGTGAAAAAAATATTGAAACTAGCCTGCCATCTGGTTGCCATTCTCAATTGATGGGGAGGGGGGATGGCGGGCGCGGGGGGCGTATTGTGGAACCTGGCCTTGGGGCGGCAGGGAGAGTAAATCCGGCCCTGGTTATGACACACGTTAAGAAAATTGTAGAGGCTTGAGTACATTTTGGAAGGGTAGAAGGGGCATTGCATAACCCAAAGAACATAACAAAGTACTGTTAACATCTACTCAATGTGTGTGTGGTGTTCTACCAGCTGACCTCTGATCAAGTTTTAAGCCCACCAGCCAGTCAGCGAGATGTAGTCCTATAGATTATTAGATGTTAAGGGTTTATACCTGTATCATGCTTCATATGGTCACGGTGCACACTAAATGGCCAAACGTTTGTGGCTAGCAGACCATCACACCTATACAGCCTTGCTGGACATCCCATTCCAAATCCATGCGCATGGATAAGTGTCTGGTCTCTCTTTGCGGCTATAAAAACCTCCACCATTTTGGGCCACAAGATTTCGCAGTTCGTCTCTGGGCCAATAGAGCATTTGGCGCTGATGTTGAATGGGAAGATCTGTCTTGCAGTCCTTGTTCTATTTTACCCCAAAGGTGTGCAGTTCAGGGCTTTGTGAGGGCCACTCAAGTTCCTTCACACCACACTTGTCTTTATGGAGATGGCTTTGTTCACGGGGGGGGGGGGGCACAGTCATGCGGGAACAGTTTTAGAGGGGGTGGGTCTCTTTCCGGGGGGGGGGGGGGCACAGTCATGCTGGAACAGAAAAGGACCTTCACCAAACGGTTCCCACAAGAGCACAATTGTCTAAAATGCCTTTGTATACTGTAGTACTAACCGTACCCTTCACTGGGAACCCCTGAACCCAATAATGTGAAGGGGTGTCCACACATTTGGCCATGTAGTGCATATGTACAACGTGACCAATCTACATGATAGCTGTGGTTGCAATGGTCACGACTTCCATCATCTCAGACCTATCGCTAGCATTGGGATGGCTTCTATGGAAAATTAGCTGTGACCTTTATCCTAATAGGTTGGACTTGATGGACTAATGTCTTTATTCAACCTCAAATACTATGTAACCTTTAATTTGTCACTGAATGCTAAATGTCTTTGATTGTGATATACGATCCTCCATTCATAAGCCTTCTATGCTAAGACTATATGAAGCTCAGAATGTCTGATCTCGACATCGGCCTTTTTCTTTTCTCAACAGAATAAATGATGGCTCGGGGTCCCAGAGCATTGACCCGCTTCTAGGAAGATCAACAGTAAGTACAAGTCATTGTATGAGCAGCAAGATACAACCTAGAGGTCAACTGATACCCGTCAAATGCTGCTTCTTGCATCACTTGGGGCCCAATCGAACGTCAAAGCCAGCCCTGGCACTTCAGCTGCGGTGGAACTACAAATTCCATCAGAGTCTTGCAAATGCCTCATGGGACTTGTAGTTCCAAAACATCTGGAATGCCAAGGTTGCCTACCCCTGTGGCTGGTCACATAACCAGATGCCGAGGGTTTCGGTCCTGTTTTATGGAAGGCTGCCCTTCAGCAGAAATCATGTGACTGATGCCTGGGTTTTTGGTCATGTGACTGGCTGTGTACTTTTCCTGGGAATTGTAATTGGTTTATTGATGTTGGTATATAGACCTCATGGACATTGATACTCTGTAGGGTTATATATAAATATATGTATTTATGATCAATTCTATTTTTTTCTAACAGGATTTCCTTTATGATGAGGAAACGATTGAAGACATGTATTCCTACACCATGGACTCCGACAGAGGAGTGAGTTTTCTATAACGTAGCTATGCCATGACTGTAGTAATGGCCACAGTATCACCACCCACAGAGACCAACTATGGCGAGTTCCTTATCAGGACGCGTGCAATGATCCCAGTCTCCATTTTGGAAGGATGAGCAATATTGCCACCTCAGTACCTGGTTGACAGCTGGTCCTGCCTCTCTAGAGCCAGCTGTGCCCACCTGCCTGTCCCTCTAATGAGCGCTGGGGGGATCCCTGCAGTCGCCACTCTCTGTAAGGCGAAGATCAGGAAGTGAGCGGTTTGTAATCGGTCGGTTCTCGATCATTAGAGCCGACGTGCGACAGCTTCAGTGTCGCACGTCAGCTCTAATTATGGGGGTGAGTGTATTTCGCTCTCCCCATAGATCTCATTTAAAGTGTAACTACAGCCAGGCGCCATCTTAGCCTCAATTTGGATTGCAGTTGCACATGGGATCGGCTATGACACCAGACATTCAAAAGCCTGAAAGTTTGGTTGAGAGCTGAAATGAGCACGCTGGCAGCCTTGACAGTAACCGTTTTGGGAGACCATTAGATTTGGTGGGTCTAGTTCCGCTTTAAGCTGAAGTGTTTCATTGCACAAAGAGTAGAAATTTGTTTTTTTAAACCAATTTTTTTTTTTTTTTTTTTCTCTTTGAAGTCTTTGGAGGATTCATCGGACGAAGATGAGGAATCGGAACCATCTTCTCCCGAGAGAGAGCCGGACGAGGTAGTCGATTGTTATTTGAAGCTTGCAGTCATTGACATTGTGACACAACTCGGCTTCACGTAAAGCTGCACACATCTGCTTGGTGCTCCGCTCTAAACATTTCTTCAATTGGCCAAGTATTCCGTTCAAATGTATATGAATATCTGCCACGTGATTGGTAATTCACCTTGACCAACCATGTGATCCTGCCAAGACCTCACTGCAGAAGGGTGACCTCCTTTTTTTTTTTTTCTGCTGCAGTAAAGTGATACAGCTTGGTCACTGACCCGCCAGCAGACTGGGCAGTGACTGATGGTCACTTTTTGTCAGTGCAGTAGAACCTGATTGGCTCACAATTCTGGCCTTCTCAATCTTCGAGTCCTGCCGTGTGGGCAATGCCATGGCGCTGATTTAGGACAACACGTCTTATTGTCTTTTATGTATTTTACAGGAACTCAAAGAACTCCTTCAAAGGCTCTACGAGAAAGTCAACCCTCCAGGTCAGCCAATCCCTCCCTGCTTCCCAGAAAATCCAGTGCGCGTCCGGCCTGCTTCCCCGTCCGACGAAAGCCCCTCTGGAGACACCCTCATCGGCAACAACGACTGGTGCGTCTGCGGGAACTGCAGGCCGATGCCCACAAACTTCGAATCGGTGTGCTGCCACAACGTGGACAATGCCGATCGCTTTCTCACCGGTGAAATGCACTGCATAACGGAGGCCGAGGAATTCCGCGACCGTTGCCTGAACGAAAAGATCCTGCGCTACCTGCTCGAATGTGACAATGTTACCAAGAAAAAAGATTTCGATAATGATAAGAATCGGTGAGTACAAAATATACAAGCTGACATTTGTGTTTCCTCGCCCCCTATCCTTAAGGCTGGGTTCACACCTAGGCGTATCGAATATGCGCGTTTGTTGCACGTTTTTACAGCGATTCGCGGTAAAAAAAAACCCGCGTTTCCGAGGGCTACCTGGCTGTATCCCAATGGAAACGTGCAACAAATACGCCCCAAAGAAGCTCCTGTACTTCTTTGGACGTAGGGCGTTTTTGTAGCGCGTTCATACGGCCTGTAATACGCCCAGGTGTGAACCATACCCATAGGAAATAATGGGATTTCCGTGTTTGAGCGTTTTGCAGAGCGTAGGAACGCGCCTTACAGCCAGGGAAGGTGCAATCTTTGCCATGGTGCTGCACATCAGCTATGCCTTGAAAGTAGAGGTGCACCGAAATGGAAATTTCAAAACCAAAATAAAAAAAATTGTCAGGCCGAAACCGAAAATGATTTTTTATTTTTTCAAATGTTTTAAATATTTTATTTGTATTTATTTTTTTATTCATTTTTTGTTTTTTAAATATTTGTATTTTTTACTTTTAGGGGCTTTGGGGAAATATCAGGGGTCTAAACAGACCCCTGATATTTCCCTTTTAAAATAGAAAAAGAGATTGAGGACACAGAGCCCTCAATCTCTTTTTCTGCAGCCCCTGTTATCAATGAACAGGAATCCTCTATTCTGAGTGTTTCTGTTCATTGAGGATAGAGTATGTTTACTATAACCACAATCATGAATGAACAGGAAGTGATGTAGATCACTTCCCATTCATTCATAATTGAGGATATAGTAACCATACCATGTCCTCAATTATCTACAAACACTCAGCGATCACTGACTGCTTGTACCCGCTCTCTGACACGCTGTCACAGGAGGCCGAGGGAGCGGTGTGGGAGGAGAGCTCAGCCTCTTGTGACAGCGCTGTCTCCGCCCACACACCGCTCTGCCGGACTGTGATAGAAGGCTGAGCGGTGCGGGGAGGAGAGGCGCTGGCCGTTCACAGCGCTCTCTTCCCGCAGCACTCGCCTGGCTGTCACACTTTCTCTCCTCCCGGCTGGGACGCAGAGCAGCGCCCAGCGGGGAGGAGAGAAACCAGGGATGCGTCGATGTATAGACACAAAAATGGTACTTTCGGCATTTAGCCAAAAGCGCATTCGTCGGCCGATATGTTTCTGCGGCCGATATATCGGTGCATCCCTACTTGAAAGTAACTGTTTTGGAAGACAGTTAAATTGGTGGGTCTAGTCCCACTTTAACCACTTGAAGCCCAGGTGTTTAGACCCCCTTCCTGGCCAGGCCATTTTTCAGTATTCAGTGCTGCGGTACTTTGACTGACATTTATTCTGTCATGCAGCGCTGTACTGAAATGAATTTTACACCATTTTTGGGGGACAGATAGAGCTTTCTTTTGGTGGTATTTAATCACCACTGCGGGTTTTATTTTTTACTATAATTAGGAAAAATTACT
This sequence comes from Nanorana parkeri, assembly GCF_000935625.1. Classification (NCBI taxonomy): domain Eukaryota; kingdom Metazoa; phylum Chordata; class Amphibia; order Anura; family Dicroglossidae; genus Nanorana; species Nanorana parkeri. Next base: position 293,830 of record NW_017307594.1, on the reverse strand, counting down.
GAAAATTTTGAAAAAAAAACGTTTTTTTTAACATTGTTAGGAAACCTTTATTATTACCCAGTTTTTTTGTCAAATATAAAAGATGGGGTCACGTCGGTTAAATAGACACCAAACATGTCAAGCTTTAAAATTGCGTGCACCCGCGACATTGCAGAAAACGACCGCAACCAAAATTAGCCATAGTCGACGCTTTAAACGTTTTTACCGCTCATCAGTTTAGTGTTATCAGTGATTGATGGCCCTAAAATTATTGCTCTCACTCCGACGTTCGCGGCGATATGTAACATGT
>NW_017307594.1:288373-293469 GCF_000935625.1 Nanorana parkeri | reverse complement strand
GGACAATGGCGGGGGGGACAGCAGAGGGAGGGGGGGGCACCGATCGTCGCTAAATACAAGCGATCCGCCGGCTGTATCCGCCCCCTGTATATTAACGGGCATTGCTGCCGTTTTTAAATTGCGGCCATTTCCCGCTCGTGCGCGCCCGGCGGCGCGCCTGAGCGGACGTCTAGAGATGCCCGCTCAGATCTAGAGAGCTCCTGGCCGGCCGTTTTTTTACTACGGCCGGCCCGGAGGCAGTTAAAGGCAGACTATGATTTTTTTTTTTTTTTCAGCTCATGTTTATTTTAATTTTTAATGTGTTCATTTTTAAAAATCTTTTTTTATACGTACATCGTCTTTGTTTCACTTAGTACACGACAAAGGACTCCCAGAGCATTGGAGGTTATCTAAGGGGTAACAGTAGCATCAGCCTGCTTTGAGGCTGTCTTTGTCTCATTGAAACTGAGAACGGAGAAGTCGCTGCTCTGAGTCATTCAACTGCAGGTCAATGGCTTGAGCTACTGAGGTCTGTTAACAGGCTATTTTTTTATTTATTTTTACCAGGCTGTAAATAGATGGGGGATCATGTAGAAAGCTTAGTGCTGCAAATGCTGAGTTAAAAAAAAAAGATTCAAAATATAAATTATTTAATTTTTACCTACCAATTGTTTTTTTTATTTTTTATTCCTGGCTATGATAAATAACAGATACATCCCCTTTGCCATAACCTGTATTTTGCCAGGTTAACTCAATAGACAACCTGAGCGGTGGATAAGTCCATCCACCACTAGGGTGGTCTATTGAGTTAACTTCTTGTCTTCCCCCAGTGCCTGTTCAGCTGCCGGAGCCAAGTGGCAAAGGCTGTGTTCCAGGTGGCCCTGGCTGAAGCTTATATAGGGCCCTGTCGGGGCCTGGTGATTGACCACTTAGGGGCCCAATGCTGGGTCTTGAGCGGAGAGGAGGGGGTCACATTTTCCCCACATCTGTATTTCACTGGTCTCCTGCAGGTAAAAAGGAGAGCACGGGAAAGGGAAGTATAAGTAGAACGGGGGCATGCTATCAAGTCAACCTGTCACTTTGCTACGATTGGGTACAAACATTAAGTGCGCCCCCCTATCCGTTACCTTAGCAGCATAGGTTGTACTTCCTGCCCTTTTTGCCCCCTCCTCTTGCTGAAGTGCTCAAGGTGGCTGCTGCTGCCTACTCTGCTCAAAGCCTAGCTAGGCCACTGCAGTTAGTAGATACATCTGTCCTGTCTGCATCTGAGGTCTGCAATTACATTTACACATTTTGATACTGGGGCGTGTTTAAATCCCTTGTGACCCCACAACCCGCTATGTGCTGTGTGCCCTCCGATCCCCTCTGCTCTTCACCTTCCATCCACCAGCCTCTACTGGCAGAGACAGCAGGTTATGGAGGGGATCATATGGTGGGGTGGACCAGATCTCTTCAAGATGGCGAGCGAGACAGGTCCCCGCAGCCTCTTCTCCCTCGGGCTCCGGCGGTCTAAGCCCGGCATTCCATTCACCTGCAAGAGACGTGGGAATGCTGAGGGACATAACGCAGCTGGAGTGGAAGGGGGAGAGAGGTGAGTGCCAACCGGTGCAGGACTGAAGATCAGGCGAGTATATCTTCTGAATGGAGGCCGCTGGAGAAAGCCCCACTGCAAGGGTTAACTTTTTAAAGGTTCTATAAGGGCTCGTTCACTCCATATACATTGACCTGCATCTCCTTTTTTTTCATACTCCCCCCTTGTCCTCTGCTAGGGGCCTTACACCAGTAGCACACGGGTGGGGGGCGTGGCTGTGTGCGGAGGGGTACGCCCTCTCCCGCCCCGGAGCCAGCCGGAATGCGATTCAGTGTGTTCCAGAGCCCAACCGGACTGTGGTGTGAACCGGCACTGACTGTGGTGTGAACCGGCACTGACTCTTGCTCTATGAATGTGATAGCTGGCCTCATGGACCAAAAGGAAGGATCAGGAGGTGGCGCCTGATCTTGACAGGTTTACTTTAGTTGCCCAAACTAGCGAATGGGCAAGTTAGCAAAATAATTGTGTTTTTTTGTTTTTCCCCAGGTGTCTGCGGAAAGCCGCCTTCCGGTCCTACACTCGAATGGTTCAAGGTTTCTGGGGGAAAAAGAAGCGAATTCCAGTGCCATCATGCGTGGTGTGGGCGGTCCGAAACGCCTTCCCAGACCCACAGGGACGTTACACTGACGCGTTTCTGTGGCCCAGTGATTATATAGCCAGCGATATGGCGCTGTACATGTATTAGTTCTGACGTTTTACTTATGTCCTTGTATTCTGACCATTAAATGTTCTCCTGTTTATGCAATGAAAGTTCTATTTTTATTTCTACGGTTTCTACTCGGCAATAAAAATGATGAAAATGTACATTGGTCTTATTTTATTTCTTTTGTGACTTGGGTGGATAGCATTATAATACGCCAATTAATAACATTTACCACAATTCTCAGATTTACCAAAATTCTCCAATCTGATGTCCTACCTAAACAATCCAACCAATTTGTATCCAGGTGTACACTGACCAACCGCTAGAATCCCTATTCAACTGGTGGGGGTCTCCCCTGGTTGTGATCTGTCAAACAATGGCTCAATGGGTTTATTCCCTCACCGCCATGGTGGACCCCTTAACATGAAGACATGGGGGGCAGATGTCTGAACTCTTTCTGGCCAATTAGGAAGCCGGGTGCCATATAATGACACGGCGCCTGGCTTCCTGATTGGCCAGGAAGCCAGCTCCATGCTCCCTCGTGATGAGGGAGCATGAAGCCAGCTTCCCGGCCAATCAGATAGACGGGCAGTCGGCTTCCTGATTGGCCAGCTTCACGACCAATCAGGAAGCTGGGCAGCACGTCATTACACGCTGCCCGGCTTCCCGATTGGCCGGGAAGCTGGCTTCATGCTCCCTCATCACGAGGGAGCATGGAGCTGGCTTCCCGGCCAATCGGGAAGCCGGGCAGCGTGTAATGGGATGGCCTTTCCCCTGTGTGAAGTTTCTCGTGTCTCATAAGATCCGATTTCTGCATGAAGCATTTCCCGCATATGGAACACGAGAACGGTTTATCGCCGGGGTGGATTTTTTTTATGTCTCCCTGAGAAAAAAGTTTTGGGTGAAACGCTTCCCACACTCCGGACATGGGTAGGGCTTCTCGCCTATGTGGCTTCTCTGTTGGTAGAGGAGATCTTCTCTGTCTGTAAAACGTTCACCACACCCAGAACACAAGAACATTTCCCCAGGTCTGCTAGGCACATGATGGGTGACGGGATAGGAGTGATTGGGGTAACTCCTACCATATGTAGAGGGATCAGATGACAGATCTGAATTAGGAAGTACTGGAAGGAGATTTGGGCTAATGGGGGTTTCGTCTGAGGAATCATATGTGACGTCCTCATCTTCCATCTCACCATGTGACGAGACACTGGGACACTTCCCGGCATTGTATGTTATATACTGTCCATCTGAAGGAAACAAAAGGTGGAGAACATTTAGGGGGACCTTTCAGCCAAATGATTGTAATTATTCTAAAGGAAGACGTAGATGAAACTACCAAATAAAGCCAATTGTTTGTATAAGCAGAACCAGTCACAAGAGAACTTATGCAAGAATCTGAACCTTTAAGAGGACTTGTATTTAGACCCTAAAGTCTGATTCTCTAAAAAGGATCTATTAGCAGAGTCTAATGTGAAAAAAGAAAATCATAGGACGTCTTTACATGTGTCCTATGTCTCCTTATTTCTAACTTCACAGAGGCCCAATAGCAAATTGATAGGTATACCCCACCAACTCCTGTTTCTGATTACTGGATTACACTGCTGGAAGGATGACTCTGGGCCCGGGAGTCAAAGAGCTTGTGTTACCATTAGGTGTCCAGAGCAGCAAATGTCAGACCTCAAGGGGCCTCTCTGCTCCCAAGGAGATGCAACAGAAGTTCAACCTATATTGTGTTTTACGGTTAGCGCCCTAAAAATAAGACCTCCTCAGTGATGACGTGTTGAGGAAGAATTTTGGTTGTGTACACAAAGGTTTGAAGATTTTCCACTTCAGTATGGTAGAGGCATGGAAAACACTGCCACCATCAATCAATCAATCATCGATATCTATCTATCTACCATTATCAAAGAAGTCTATACCTGACACCACTCTTCCCCCACTAGACACATTCCGTCCCCCCATTACTGTCTACTGACAGAGGAGGGGGGAGAAGAAGAGATTGTTGTAGTGACTGAACAAGGAGAATCTGGGACTCTTTTTTTTTTTTGGATGCTGTCTTCTACTGTGTAGTCCTGTGTATTAACAGATGAGTCTCCATGCGTAGAACTGATTTACAATTAGGTGTCACACCACTACTTATAACTCAATCTTTCAAAAACGGAGCTCACAATATTCCCCAATGCCCCCTCCCCTAACTTTTGCATTGAGATCAATAGCACAACTTCCTGGATGCCAGGTTTAATCCTGGCCTCCATTTTTAAGCCCCACAGCCAATCATCTTGCCACCTTCAACTCCATAACATCTACAAAATATGCTCCTTATTAACCAATGAAATTACTAAACTACTAATCCACTCCCTTGTTATCTCTCGTCTTGACTCGGGCAATTCCCTCCTCATTGGCCGACCTCTACACAGGCTTTCCCCCCTTCATTCTCCCCTCTGCCTATCCCTCCACTGGCTTCCATCCTGTGCCCCCTCTGCCTATCCCTCCACTGGCTTCCATCCCGTGCTCCCCTCTACCAATACCTCCACTGGCTTCCAAATACCCAATAACGTTGAAAATATTAACCACAACATACAAAGTCATTTACAACTTTGCCCCCATCTACATCACCAACCTCATCTCAAAATATCACCCAAACTGTCCTCTCACGACTTCCAGCTCTCTTGTCAACTCCTCCCTTGTTCATCTCCATAGCCTCCCAACCTGGTGAACTCCATACCCCAACCTGTCACTTCCAGGAAGCCTATCCCGCCTTTACAGGTCTGTGTTTTCTTAACAGAAATAAGAGTGATATCATGTCACCTCCCAGAATCCTCCTCACCTCTCCCGTCAGCAGGTAGATGATCTCCAGGGTGAGGCTAAATAGCCTCTCAG
>NW_017307594.1:275135-288310 GCF_000935625.1 Nanorana parkeri | reverse complement strand
GTCTCCCCTTCCCCCCCGCGATGTCTGCTGGAATAAAACTTACCTTTCTCCTCCAGCAGCTGTGCTCCGCTCCTGCCTTTCTCTTCGGTGCTTCTGCCAGGTTAAATGAAGTCCAGACTCAAACAACTTCTTGTGAGCTCTGGTTCTCATTGCCCTGCCCGTTTGTTGAGTAATACCGTGGTGCCATGACATTACCGCAACCCAGAAATGTCCTCTAATGTAGACTTACAGAGACCACAAAGCCCTGTATATGCCTGGGCAATGGGTCCAAGATCCAAGAAACTCATCAGAAGACAAGAGCAGGTCCTGGAAGACACCAAACGCTGCTCGCTCTTCACCAGTAATGGTAGTTGATATGCCTTGGCTACCATTTTAACAGTCTGACAATATCAATCCCCATATGAAAGAAAAGCCTTACAACCTTCTTCTGTAGCCCGACGGGAAAACTCAACCGATGGTCCCGATAGATGAAATATGGCCATGAGTTGAGGACGAATTGAGTGACAACACAACAAAGGACAGACAATAGGTAAACACAAATGGCCCAAATCTTATTGTATAGAAGTAGTCATGTTGCCCTTGAGAATGGAAATGGTTGCTATGGGCAACACAAACTACACAATCAATGATTTGGGGGACTCTGACGTGAAAGTAAGTCTGATATCAACACCTATAGGAGGTAGGTGGTCCCTGTACCCATACGGAAGGGTAGTTGGGGTTTTAAAAAGGAAGGACTATGGAGACAATAACATTTGGGTTATGGCTTTCTGGAGAATAAGCCCCCAGCAGAGCTCCCCATCTAATGTTCTACACATCAGAGGACTTGCAGGAAGATGGTGATTTGTTGGGGTGACATGATCCCCCCCATCCAGACCACACAGAGAGTGCTGGGACCCCCTTCTCTTATAATAAGAAGACAGTATTACCTCCTCCTCACTGGGCACACACTGTTCACACCTCATCCAGGAGGATTCTAACACTGCTGGGACTCCTCCTTGTCTCTGCCGTGACAGGGGAGGGGCGGCATCCCCCCCCCCGCTCCGATCCGCCAGCGCTGACTGGCGGAGCGGACGGGGGAGGGGGTGGGTACAGCTGGCTCTGCCTCTAGATAGGCAGAGCCAGCTGTCAGTCACGCAGCTGGGCGGATCTCGACATCGATGTCGGGATCCGCTCCGGCTGCGGCGTCTCAGTATACCGCGAGCTGTAGCGGTATACTCAGCTTTGGGTGACGGGAGCTGGTTTGTGTCCTCCCGTTACCCTAAGGAGAACTATGGGGAAAAGCCCTGACCCCATAGTTCACCTTTAAAAAAAGTATTTTCTGAATGTCAAATAAGAATCTGTCCTTAATAAATTGTAGATTCAATATTGAGCGACTGAGTTGCTCCTGATTGAGCTGAACAATGAATCTGGAGTAGTGAAGTAGACAAATGCAATACTTTCCTACAGAGCACATCCTTCATTCACATCATGTCTACTAAAACACTGAATACAGAGGAGACATTCAGCCCTTGTTGAAGGCTGTTCCAATATTAGAGGTGGAGATCCCTGTGACGTACGCCCGGCCAAAACCCGCTGTACGTCAATCCCACGTGACCATACAATAGTCTGAACCGAGCGTGAGCGTCACAAGGACGTGGCGATACAACTCTCAGCCTCACCCTGCGCAGAGATTTCCCAGCTCGCGGGACACAATCTCAGGCCAGCAGACTGAGAGCGATCGTCACCAGGGTTGGTTAACTCCGCAGTTAACCCTTTACCCACCAAACTTCCACTGCCACCATGTATTTTTCGGAACACAAACCGTGCCCAGCAAATGCTGCGACAATTCAAAACACTTAAACAATGCCTGTGATACCGCTGTCCTCCCAGACAGGAATATGACAGGATTCACTATAGAGTAGCGCTCTTCACAGAGGCAAGGATACTTTAAGTTCGTATTTAGAGCGTAGAGATGAGCTTAACGATTTTTAAGATCGTCCTTTAATAAAAGAAACGGTGCAGAACATATACAGAAAAAGATTTAATAAAAGAGACACAATATATATACAATAGTAAAACAAAAGGGAATAAAAGGAGAATACTCAACAGTCCTGGATTAGTAGTTTGTGTCCTCTCATTACCCTAAGGAGAACTATGGGGAAAAACACTTCACTCCCTCCCCCTCTCGGGCGCCCCCTATATATTAGCTCTCCTGGAACACAGAGTCTTCCCAGGCCAGAGCTACATTTATCTCCAGGGCCCCATGGGGGCATCTAGTGGCCGTTGGCCATACTACACCTATCCTACACACCCAGAAGTCTTTTTTTATATGTATTTGTCATATAAGATCAACAAATCTTCTGACACATATATTTATTACACGGAATATGAATCTATTTTATATCAATAATTACATCAAATATCAGTTTTATTTTACTCACAGCAATAGTCGATGAGGAATCCATTACGTATCATTTCACCAATATCCAGAAATGACGGTTTGATTGGTATAATTATAAATATATCACATGATATGTATCTGATTGTATTGATGATGTCATTGATGTATCTATTGATTGACATTTATCTCTCATACTCTCCATATATCTGATCACCTAACATATGACCGATCCAAAGCTATATAAATATCAGTAATCTACATGTATTGGACTTTATAATACCGATATACTGGACTATATTTCACTTTGACTTATTTCCCTATTTTGATGTGTTGTCCTCACACCTGTCCTGACAGAGAAGACACAAACCACGTTGATGGTCTATTCTACAATTGCTTGGCCAATAAACACCCATCTGAAGAGAACATCAAAGTTTCCTCCTTTACACCTCTGCTGACCTCAACCTCTATTTTTATCTTGGGGTGAATGTCATTGACTACATCGCTCTCTGGAACACAAATATGGCTTAGTAAGATGATCCTGAATTACCCCACAAACATGGAGTGTGGCCATCCATTGACTTCTGAGAAAAGACACTCTAAACCCTCTGATAGGTTTCCTGATCCCTGGATGGGTTACTCACAACCTCACAGATGTGGGTACATGCGCCATCATTCTACTGATACTCCCACATCTTCTGATATTAATCCTTGCACTTAGTCGGGTCAATCCTGGGGTATTTTATCATCTTTTCTCCTGATTTCTTAGATAATTGTTTAGATATTGCTCTCATAAAAGGTTTACTTTAATTGTATGCAGAGAGGAGACGGAGGTGTACACAGACTCTTCCCAGGGTCAGTTCATGAGGGGACCTAAAGGGTATACTAAACCCAGACACAGCACATACAGGACTCAAACCCAGGATGTCCGGGTAAATCCTGGACAGGTGGCAACCTTGTGTATAGCTGATCCAGTAACAGAGAGATGTTTGTGACCTCCCCAGCTGCTCAGTGACTAAAAACACAGTGCCTGCTGTTGCAGTTTTGATGTTGTGCTCGGGGTGACTATCCCCGGCACACCCCATGCACCTGGACAAATACTAATCACCCCAAGCGCAACACCAAAACTGCAACAGCAGACGCTGTGGTGTTTTTAGTCACTGAGCCGATGGGGAGATCAGAAAGATCTCTCTGTTGCTGGCTCAGCGATACATAGGGTTGCCACCTGTCTGGGATTTACAGAGACAGTCTGGGTTTGAGTCCTGTTTGTGTTGTGTTAGGCTAGCTGAAACCCGGACACAAGATGTCATGGGGACAGGGGCAACCATGGGGTCCTGGTATTCCAACTTGAGTGTATGGAGGCCAGCAGCGGAATTCTGGAACTCAGGGAGCAAGGATATATCTGAAACACAGGGTGCAGATAAGTCTTGAAGGGTACACTCCCCGGCTGTCTCTTCTCACTCTCTCTCCCTCGGCTGTCTCTCCTCACTCTCTCCCCCGGCTGTCTCTCCTCACTCTCTCTCCCCCGGCTGCCTCTCCTCACTTTCTCTCCCCCGGCTGTCTCTCCTCACTCTCTCTCCCCCGGCTGTCTCTCCTCACTCTCTCTCCCCCGGCTGTCTCTCCTCACACTCTTCCCTAGCTGTCTCGCCTCACTCTCTCTCTCTTGTCTGCCTCTCCTCTCTCTCTCTCTCCTGGCTGTCTCTGCTCTGTCTATCTCTCCTCTCCCTCTCTGCTGACTGTTTCTCTTCTCTCTCTCCTGACTTTCTCTCCTTGTTCTCTCTCCTGGCTGTCTCTCCTCTCCCCTGGCTGTCTCTCCTCACTCTCTCTCTCTTCACTCTTTCTCCTAGCTGTCTCTCCTCACTGTCTCTCTCTTCACTCTTTCTCCTAGCTGTCTCTCCTCACTCTCTCCTGGCTGTCTCTCCTCACTCTCTGCTGGCTGTCTCTCCTCACTCTTTCCTGGCTGTCTCTCTTTTCTTTCTCGCTCTCTACTGGCATTCTCTCCTCGCTCTCTCCTGTATATTGTCCAAGAAAAATAGGTAGCACTAGAGTGTTGGTTTTGCTTGAAGAAAAGGTGGCAAATCAAAGATAAAGAGCGCAGCAGCTCTTGCCACTTACAATTCTCACATGACAGCAGTAGTCCTTAGTGCCCTTGAAGGTGCGAGTGAGTGTGCCTATGGCTTCCCATCCAATCAGGAAGCTGGGTGGGTGGTCACATGACCACCTGCCAGACTCCCTGCTTCATTACTGCACCGCTACTAGAAGAGGTAAGGGACAATTGAAGAGATGGGGATACGAGATGCCTCAGGTCTATGTATATATTTATGTTATATCCATGTCCTCTATTGTAAAATAACTGGTCCCCCTCCACCTCCTGACTTGTAGTGGAAAATATCTGGACTTGGACTGATGAAAACAAAATTGTTACAATAATGCTCTGATTGGTATGTTTCAGACCTGTGTCCGGGGATAGAGACCGGTGGGCGGAGCTCCTTCAGGTCCAAGAAGAGAGTCCGGTGTGTCCTCCTCCATCCATAGAGGAGTTGGGATGAAGGAATGGAGATGACTGGGTGGTCAGTGTCTTGTGTAGTAGGAATCTTCATGTCAGGGACAGGAATGTTCCAGCGTGCTGGGTCGCATCAGTGGGGGGAGTTTTGGGGTGAAGATCCAACAATCACATTTGTATTTTCTAGTAATGAATACATGGAGTAACAATACAATATAAAATGGAGGAATGGGAGGAAGGAGAAAGTCACGGCTCAGATCATTCCGGAATGACGTTTAGTAGAATCTCTCATCGCTGAACCTGAAGAAAAGGAAAAGCTGAATCATCAGTTTCATGAACAGGTCAATGTGATATCATTCCATCCTGGACATTGTCTTCATATCGGGATCCGTGTATTACCTGAAGAGGAGGAGACGACTTTCCAACCTCCATATTATCTTCTTCTGTTTATAGATACACTCCAGCGCCCATCCCTTCATAAAAGCATACAATGAGAGTGTTAGCGGGGGAGGGGTGTGATGATGGACAAGGGGGAGGGGTTCCTGAGATGATGGAAAAGGGGGGGCTGGTATTGTGGTCTGGAAGAAATTATGGACATTTTTATACACACTAATGGGAACTATTTTGATGTCTTCCTGGAAATGTGTGCGATGTGTAATGTACAAATCTGCAGCCGTACAATATATGTCAGTGGTCTCCTATGCTGGGAGTAGATCTGAAGTAGATTGTATGTCGACGGCGGGATGCGAGATCTCTTCATAGCTGACTCCAATATACAAATACACCAAACCATCCCCTACACCAAGTGTCCCACATTTATAGGGCCCTCACCACCTTGTGAATCACCCACCTAATACTGAGGGGCCATCACTATGGCAGGGAATTGCACACTCATGGCCATCCAACCATTGGGATACCAGACTATATGTCTGGTGTGCTAGGCTGGGATGTATACAGGATGAGAACCCTCATCTGATGTGTTCAGTTATACTGACAGATTGGATAGACAGCGGGGGAGGGGGTAATGGAAGTAAAGTCATTTCTCCTTAAAGGTAAAACCTTGGGGCAGATTGTGGGACCTGACTAAGAGTATTAGGGGTGGAGCTGATTCTCCTCATCCACCATCTGTAATGATAAAACTTGGGATCAGGAATAAATTCTCCATCATCTGGGAAATCTGTGACTGGCCCAGGAAATCTAAATCGCTTCTCTCATTATCTGTATGACTCCAGAGACCTCCAATGGGTTCCAGCAGAACTTGTGGAGAAGGTTGGTCATCCCCGTCCTTTCATTCTTCAATACAGTCCAGCCCGGGGGTCAGAAGACCTCCCAACAAGGACCCACTTCCACCATCTCCTCCCCATCCCATGTTGTGTATGTTTAGTGTTCAGATTCTGAGGCCTAGTATGTGTGTTACTTCCAATATAATAGATCTTACTCTCTATACATAGTGAAGCCGGCGTGTCGGAGGACCTCACAACAACGAGCCACTTATGAGTCCGACATCTTCTTATCATCATGCAATGTTATCTTCAGTGAGGTCAGAGTTCGGTTTGTGGTGATAACGGAGCAAATATCATCACAGCACGAGAATGTCGCTCCATGGGCATAAACACTGGATGGGGAAACAGGAAAGAGGTGAGAAGTTCCTCCAGTGACACATTCCAATGAATGATCCGTGTACGGGGTCTTAGAAAATGAAATGTTGGGACATTTGGATGGATGATGGAATATTGGTTGTCCCTCCTCTGTGAAATGTAGGCGAGTTGTCAGCCACATGAATAGTCTTCGGTTGGGTTGACACTGTTCCGTGTACATTGCAGTGGGCGTGGAAATGTCCACATTGTAGGTGTGAATGGGCCCATATAGATTCCCTTTCACACTACACTGCGGCTCATAGATATAATGGGACTTCTACTTGTCCTGCGTTTTCATGCAGAGAGATCCATGAGTATTGCTGCATGAAAACAGACAAGTGTGAGGAGACCCTTAAGGCTGATATGACTTGTATAAAGGAGACTCATCTAACCAATCCTCAACACCTTTACCTCGCATCTGATTGGGGGGAGGCCATTTTATTTTTATCTTCATAGTCACATGCTGTGGGGGGACCTGGATTTGGGGGTCCAACTATAAAAGGTGAGGAGTGTATGGTCTATGAATGTCATTGGAATGGTGCACAATGGTTTGATCTCCACATGTACAGTACATGGTGGTTTTCCTCTGGGCTCTCTAGCTCCACCTAGTTCCCAGCTGCCGTCAAATCTGCAATCAGCCCAGCCTTGAAATACTGAGCACTTCCTGTGCTCTGAGCCTGTTTATTTGGGGTCGTTCCTGTTGGATTGATCGCTGGATATTATTAAGACTTTGACCTGTTTCCTGACTATTCTTCTGCCTGCTGATTTTGTACCTCGCTGCCTGTTCATGTTAGACCTCGGCCTGTTTCTCGACTATTCTTCTCGATCCTGATTTTGTACCTGATTGCCAGTTTGTTGCTGACTCTGCTCTCCTAACAGCTCCTAACCTAAACCTCAGGCTTGCTCCACTTAGGACTCTACCTTCCACAGGGTACCTTAAAATTGTAACTTCTAATAAAACATGTCAAGTGAAGTCTGTCTTTGATTAACTCTATTAAGTCTCTATAGAGTCTGGATCCCTTGCACAGAATATTAATTTCAGAGTCCTGCAGATTATTATATAATTTATAGTAGGGATGCACCGATACTAGTATTGGTGCCTATAACGAGTATAAGTATTCGCCCAAATGCTCCAATGCTTACCTCCGATATCGGAAGTTCCACTCAGGGAGATATCTCTCTGCCTGGCAGTGCTGAGGTTTCCTCACCTGGCTTTCTTTCCCATCAAGAAGCCGGTAATGGCATATGACCGGCCTCCCAGGTTCCTGATTGCTCAGGAAGCCAGGCTGCCTAGCAACAAGTGAAGCCAGCTTTCTAGCCAATCAGGAAGCTGGACGGCACCTCATGACCCGCTGCCTGGCTTCCTGATTGGTCAGAAATCCAGGCAGCCTCAGGAAGAGAAGACAGTGTTCTTTCAATAGAACACTGACTTCCCAGGCGATCAGGAAGCCAGGCGGTGGGTCATGATCCGCTGCCTGGCTTCCTGATAATCAGGGCAAATGGTAGTGGTGTTCAGTTTCAGCGAGTACAGGAAAAAAAATATCGGTACTTGATATAAAAAATCCGGTATCTGTGAAACGCTAATTTATAGTATAATTCTTACCTCAGGTCCTGCAGAGTACAGTCTGGATGTCGGAGAATCTCACACAGAAGTTTTATTTCAGAGTCCTGCAGATTATTATCTAATAACTCCAGTCTGATGAGAGATCGATTAGTGATAAGTATTGATCGGAGAACATCAAAGGACGAGGAAGGTAAACCACACTCAATGAAACTGTAGAGACAAATATAGAGACATAAAATGATACTTCAGGATGAATACAAGGATTTATTGTCATTTACTGAAAAGTCATAACAATGATTTGTATAAGTATCTACTGGACATATAAAGCAATCACATGACCATTCCTGAACCAGAACCCCGAGTCATGGACAGCACTGCTTCAGTCTAATGGGTCTCATCAGCCGGGGATGGTAGTTCTGGTTACCATGGGTACATACAGCCAATAGGAAGATTTTATGGCAATGTTCTCTGGGAAAATATACAAATAACCATCTCCAGTGAGAAGGGACTTCTGGGTAATGTCATGTTTTACATGAGATATCTGTAAATTAATGCTCCATCCCTCCAGCTGTGGTACAGCTGGAGGGATGGAGTCCTACATGAGCCCCCCCCCCCCTTCCTCTGTGTCCGATTCCTTTGATGAGGACCTGGTCACCTGGAACCCCACGCCAGGCCGCCCGGTGGCACGACCCACGCCAAGGCCCGGAGTGGCAGATGCGCCGGTGATGTACGTCACCTTTACCCCGTCACAGGCCTCCTCTCTGGTGACTACCCTCCCAGACCCAGAGAAACAACCCATGCCCTTCTATCGGAGGATAGCCCAGATACAAAAGACATACTCAGCGGCATGGAGGGATTTAGTCAGTCTGTGTGAAATAAAGGCGGGAGATGCTTACTGGCCAATAATGGAAAGGAGTTTACAGACTGCAAGGATTGTTGATGACAATTCTTTTATTTCTGGTGTGGAATTCTGCAAACAATTGCGGGATTGGGCAAGGGAAAGACAGGCCGACCATGCCACGAGTATCCAGGATGTTACCCAAGATAAGGTAGAGTCAGTGGAAAAGTTTTATACTAGGTTGTCACAGGTTTTCTCAGACCTAGGATTCAGTGGTCATAATAAAGTACATAGCCAAATGCTGTCGTCATCAGCCTTTGTGGTAGGCCTGAAGGAGCCAATTAGGAAAGGCCTTACAATGGCCCGGCCTGAGTACCGTGTGCTTCCCTGGATACTCTTCTACTAGTGGCGAAAGGCCTGGAGTCATCTCATGCAGCCAAAAGGACCACCCCACTCATGGTGTATGATACTTGGCCTGCCTCGTCCCATTTTACTTCAGGAGCTGCAATCCCTCAGACGCAGACGGTCCAGGCCGCCCCAGCCTGCTTTAACTGCGGGAAGCCAGGGCATTTCATGCGGGATTGCCGAGCACCAAGACGCCCTAGACGCTTTTCCGCACCACCACAATGGGACCAGAACCAGAAGCAACACCGGAGCCCTGGACCTAGCCCAGAACACCTGGACGGTCATGCCACAAGGAGCACAGAACTCTCCCAGTCAGTTTGCAAAAGCCATGGCTACCATACTTGATACACGGCAGAAGGAACACCCAACAGTGACCCTCCTTCAGTATGTGGATGATCTCCTTCTCTGTGCTGACGACCTGCCTGCTGCTGTGGACACCTCAGAGAGTTTGTTGTCCTATCTGGCACGCCAAGGTTGCAAAGCCTCCAAACCCAAACTGCAGTGGTGCTCCACGTCTGTTGTGTTCCTCTGTCACTGCCTGTCTCATGGAATAAGACACATCACAAGGGACAGAGTCAAAACAGTCCTGGGCATACCACTACCCATGGGACAGAAGCCGCTCCATGCCTTTCTTGGGCTGATTTCCTACTGCAGAGCATGGATGCCGGAAGTCTCTTTGCTGATGCAACCTCTCTATGATGCTCTGAAGTCTGATCCCTTCCAAATGTCCCCGGAAGCAATCTCCAACTTCGAGATTCTCAAGCAAGCTATTTCATTAGCTCCTGCTCTGGGACTCCCAGACTATGAGCAGACCTTCAACATTTTTGTGTGTGAACGTCAAGGACATGCTACAGGTGTGCTCACCCAGTCCCACGGCAACCGCCTACACCCAATAGGCTACTACTCCTGCAGATTGGATGCAGTGGCCAGAGGAGGCCCCTCCTGTCTTCGAGCTGTCTTTGCTGCTCAAGCCTTACTTGACAAGACCTCAGACCTAGTCCTGGGCCATCACCTTATCCTGCTTGCACCCCATGACATTGCTGCTATAATCAACCAGGTTCAACCCAAACACCTGTCCACGGCCCGACACCTGAGGCTCCAATGTTCCTTACTATTGCCAGACAATATCACACTGATGCGTTGCAACACGCTAAACCCCTCCACTCTCCTCCCACTTCTCGAGGGGGGAGGTGTTGAAGACCCCGACCCTTCGCACAACTGCTTTGAACTGATGAAGATGGAAACTACACATCTCTCCACTGTGAGTGAGAAGCCACTGGAAAACCCAGACCTCACACTTTTTGTTGATGGCTCCAGATTTGCTGATGTACGGGGCAAGTACCATACAGGCTATGCAGTGACCACTGAAGACACAATCCTGCAAGCTGCGGCCCTGCCGTCAACAAGGTCTGCACAAGAAGCAGAGCTACAAGCACTTACCACAGCGTGCAAACTGGCTGAAGGAAAAAGAGCAAACATCCATACGGACTCAAGGTATGCCCTTGGGGTTGCACATGACTTTGGTGTCATATGGAAGTCCAGGGGATTCCTGACAGCGGCAGGGACACCAGTAAAACATAGCACGGCTATCAAGGACTTGATGGATGCCCTACTTCTGCCAACTCAAGTGGCTATCTTGAAGGTGAAAGCTCACGGCAAACTCAACTCACAGGAAGCTCGAGGTAACCATTTGGCAGACTTAGCGGCCAAACAAGCAGCAAGTGGCACACGTGAAGTGGAAGGGGAGATGGTGCCGGGAGAAGATTCCACTCCAGTTCTGAATCTACAGACCCTACCAGTGAACAAAGACCACTTGAAGGAACTTCAAGGAACTGCAAGCCCAGAAGAAAAAAGAGGCCTGGAAGAAGAAGGGACCAATTCTACAAGATGGATTGCTTGAGTGCAACAAGAAGTTTTGCCTACCCAGAAGTATGTATCCAGCAGTGGTCCAGTGGGCACATAAAGCAGCCCACCTGTCGAAAAACCTTATGAACTCCCTCATCAAAGAGTACTATACAGCACCTGGGATCACCACATTGACAAACAATTTGTGCAGGTCATGTGCTATCTGTGCCAAGTGCAACCCAGGACGCACAGAAAAGACACCACAGAAGCATCTGGCAAAACCCCTGTACCCCTTCCAGAGAATACAAATTGACCACATCCAAATGCCAAAGAGTGGGCGGTTCGAGTATGCCCTAGTGGTCGTTGATATGTTCTCTGGTTGGCCAGAAGCTTATGCAGTAACCAACATGACTGCCAAGACCACTGCAAATAAACTTTTAACTGAAGTAGTGTGTAGATACGGAGTCCCAGAAGTAATAGAGAGCGACCAAGGCCCTGCCTTCACGGCCTCAGTGACCAAAGAAGTGTGGGCTGCACTGGGGGTTACCTTGGCATTCCACACTACCTATCACCCTCAGAGTAGTGGGAAAGTAGAAAAGATGAATGGTACTCTAAAAACTAGAATGCCGCAAATGGCCCAAGAGACTGGTATGAGTTGGCCGGACAGTCTGCCCATTGCCCTGTTCAGCGTCAGATACACACCAAGGGGAGAACACTCCCTGTCCCCCTATGAGATTTCGTTTGGTTCAGCCCCCAGACTTGGTTGCTATTTTCCACAGCAATTGCAACTACAATCTGATGTGTTAACTAATTATGTAACCACGTTGTCACGAGAATTAACCGAAATCCATGCTCAAGTGTTTTCTTCCATTCCAGATCCTGAGTTAGATACAGGCACACACAGGCTAGTGCCTGGAGACTGGGTACTGGTAAAGAAGTTCGTGAGAAAACACTCCCTCGAACCCAGATATGATGGTCTATTCCAAGTCCTGCTGACTACAGCCATCTCTGTGAAAGTAGCGGGGAAAGCCACTTGGATACACACCTCCCACTGCAAGGAGGTCCCTACCCCTGAAGACAAGACGCTGCCTACACCATGACTTTTCCTCTATATATCCTTTTTTTGTTAAGTTTGGTGGGTGCCCAGGAGGTGGCCATCACAAGAACCGGTGGCGTATTGACATTCTGGTATAACTCATCCAACACACATGTTGCCACCTACACCATAGATTATGAGAAAATACTCCCAAGGGAAGCTTTGACCCACATGTGTATATAGATGCCATTGGAGTCCCAAGGGGGGTCACTGATGAGTTTAAAGCCAGGGATCAGGTAAAAGCTGGCTTCGAGTCCCTAATTCCCATAATAACAGTTAACAAGAATGTAGATTGGATAAATTACATCTACTATAACCAACAACGATTTGTGAATTATACCAGGAATGCCCTACAGGGGATTGCAGACCAGTTGGGCCCCACATCCTACATGACATTTCAGAACAGGATGGCCCTAGACATGATCTTAGCAGAGAAGGGG
The DNA here is from genome assembly GCF_000935625.1 of Nanorana parkeri. NCBI lineage: Eukaryota > Metazoa > Chordata > Amphibia > Anura > Dicroglossidae > Nanorana > Nanorana parkeri. Next base: position 275,605 of record NW_017307594.1, on the reverse strand, counting down.
GGCGTTTGTAAAATGATAGAAGGCACGGGGATGTGTTGTACCTATATTCCCGACAATACTGGACCGAGGCGACTGTGCAACATGCTGGGGGCTCCACAGTGAGAGGAGGACAGACACCCCTCGGTTCTGGTCGGGGAAATAAGCAGTTCCAGGACTTTTGGCTACCCTCGATGCCTCTCAGTTTATGCTGCTCCGGGTGGGATTCGTGGTCCGGGCCTCTGTCCCCTCATCTGCTTCGGTGACTGTGACCCAGGTGCTGTGCCTGGACGGCCCTGCAGAGATGCACAGATGCACACACACACTGACCCATTTGAATGACAACCTCCCTCTCCTGAAGAATATATACCACATCCGTTACAGCGCCCCTAAGCGCAAAACGTTGAGAGAAAACTAGGCTCCTCCTCTGTTAAACCTTCAAAAACGCTGTATCATGTCAAATTACAAACAATCATGTCTCTGTTAAGTCTGAT
>NW_017307594.1:260045-271415 GCF_000935625.1 Nanorana parkeri | reverse complement strand
ATCTAATCATGTTAATTATGTCTAATCATGGCTTTCTACTATCATGCATTGTAATTCTATCAATCATGTTATTCACATATATATGAAGGACAGAACAGAAATGGAGTGAGCTTTTCAGGGAGATATACAAATTGTATATCTCCTTTATATTTCTCCTTTTTTATTTTCTCACCTACCTGCCTCAGTCAGTCCTCGCCTCGTGCCAGTCTGCCTCTTTCCGGATGTCCTGGACGTGAATGAGGCACCCGTCCGCACAGCCTCACGTCCTCCAGGGAAGCCCATGACATGTCACGCTATGCGGGCGGGGGCCGGGGGAAGAGCTACCTTTAGGATGCGATCGTGCAGATCGCATAGGACAATACGTTATGGCATTGCCGTATGCGGCCGCTGCCATAACGTATTATACTATGCGATCCGATCGGCAATTTTCTGCGGGCAGCGAGTTCAAGGGGCAGATGCTTCGGTCCCCACAACCTTTATTGGGCCCGGGGCAAGTGCCCTCTTTGCCCTGCGTTAAAGACGGCCCTGGTGGTACCCCAACTCTATTGAACCAAGAAGGAGGGGATTTTTATGTGACAGGAGAAGAAAAACCTTACACTCCATTGCAGTCTCTCCCAGTCCGTTACTATAGTATCTCACCATAGGGACAGCATCTGACCGCCTTATCACGAAGTCTGTGGCAAGGGGGGTGATGGAATAGCCATCACCCGTCTAACGTACAGCACAAAAGAGTTGCAAGGTGCATAAGGCCAGATGAATTAGGACCTTAGGGAGAGCTGAGGAAAATAGTCATTTTAAGGGGGGACTGTAATGGAAATCAAGTAAAATGACCATTTGTTTTAATATATATATATATATATAGCTACTCTTTCTATATTCCTTGATTTAAATGGCCGCTTAGCTACACCCCCTCCCATTGTGTGAAGAACAAGAAACTAAGATGGCGCCTCCTTTCGGGACTACACCCAAGATGACGATGTTTAGCTCCTGGAGGAAGTTTACCTTATATGGACATAACCAATCAGAACCTTATAACGCTACGCTCACATGACCTTGGCACACAGCACTAGCTGCTTGTCTATATAAACCTTCGTGCCTTAGCGTAATAAACAGAAGCATCATAGACCTGAACCTTGTGTCTGTGTGATTCTTACGGTGCACCATATACAACAAATTAGGACGGGAGCAGATACTCATCAGACGGTTGATCTGAATCCATTTCAGTACAGACACATCCTCCCTCCATGGGGTAAGAACCTCCAGGAGGACAATATAACACACCACATAACTCACCACAATATAACTCACCACATTTTATATATAAATAGTTTGTAATGAAGAAATGAAACAGAAAGGAAGAAAATACAATAACATGAAGCTGACTGCTCAGCTCTACATAGTATAATAGAGGGTAGTGGAGAGACTCCGGAGGGGTCAATGTCCATAGGATACGACCTTTATATCTTCTATATTTACTATTGTCAGGTCAATAGATAAAAAAAAATTTCCTCATGTTTATCTGCCGTGTCCTTCCCTGGTTGGCTGTACAAATCATGATGTGTACAGAGCTCAGTAGCTCAAACTGTCTTTTAGACACAGAAGGAGCCCTCCCCCATCTAATCTGTTCAGACAACTCAGTCCTAAGGTTCAATTACAGAGAGAGGGGAAAACATCTTCTGCTTCTCTCTATTTTCATAGTGACACCAGATTATGGGGGCGCCCCGTATTATTATTTGCAAGAGAAAAATGTATAAACTATAAAAGAAGAATAAAGAACCCAATCCATTAGAGTTACAATCCAACCAAGGGAGGTCATTAGGAGAACCCCAAGGCACATGGCGGAGATAATAAAGGGGGAGATTCCTTTAGAGAAAGGAGAAGACATGAGAAGAGGAGAGGTGATGGAAGATTTTACATCGGAGAGGATGGAAGACACCCGGAGCTACGAGGAAACACCGAGAGACTGAACAATCACAAGACGTCACATTTCCCATCACTGCCGGGATCACAGATTTCTCTTACCATAATTCCTGAATTTTACTCTCCGGGTTCATCAGAAAGGAAAGATTATCAGGATCCATTTTATGTCGTGAGGAGGAGGAGGACTCTCCATCATGTCCTGAGGAGGAGGACTCACCATACCGTCTCTGAAATTTACACCACCAAAACCTAGAAGAAAACGATGAGATATCAATGACTCGGAGAATGTATGACCTCTGACATGAAAAAGGAAAATGGAACAATCATCATTTACAGGAGATGAACCCAAACTGAATGATAGGAGTTTGCTCTGTGTATAACAATTGTCATATTTTTGCCATAAAATCCTGTTTTCACCTTTTTTCATCCTTTGCTAGATGACAATTCTGCTGACCTCCTTTAGCACGTTTGCAGCCACTTCCTGTCTACATGTACTTAACCAATGGCTGCACGACATTTCTCAGGGAGGGATTCCTGACGGTGACAACAGTGGACAATGCCTGTTAGGATCCAGAGCGCCTCCCGGTGGCGCTGGAGCTGAGCCCTGCAGTTCCTGGGCTCACCTGCAGGATTCTCCAGGCAGCCAGGGGCTGCTAGGTGCCAGACCACCACTGGGTGGTGCTGGTACCTGCAGCTCCAGTGCTCACCTGCGGGTGTCTCCCAGCTGCCAGGAATCAGCCCATTAGGTATTGCTCCTGGGAGGGTATTTAAACCCTCCCTGCAGTCTGGACCTTGGCTCAGGATTTCGTTGCTTTACCCTGTTGTCTGAGTCCTCTGGCCTGAACCCTGAGACCCTGATATTTGCATGGTATTTTAGTACCCTGTTTCCTGTGTTACCCGGTTTCCTGTGTTGTTACATTATTGGTTTATGCCTGTTGTGGATTGTTTTCGTTAGCTTGCTAGGTTTATTAAAATATTTATATATACCATACTTACCTGGTCCGTGTGGTCACATGTGTTTGGTCTGCCTGTAAGGGTACCCGTGCAGGTGTGGGGTCACCTGCGCCGGGATCCCTGACAGAATCCTGAGCCCACAAAACGACCAAATCGACCACATGGGGACCTGCTGGCTTTCTGAGACATTCCGGTGTCAAAATGGATTTTGAGAGTATGCGTTGATTCCTGCCGGATCCGGGTGGTGGACTGCTCGGCCTGTTGCGTGACACTGGCGGCGGCGATCGGCCGGACCTTGGCCCTTGGACATGGGGCGTGTGGTGGACTTACTGGCAGCACGGGCCTTCTGTGCTCTTGGACCTCGGTGGGGTGGATGGACTTTTTTGGAGCGTCCAGAGCCCGCTCCTTGAGGGGGGTACTGTTAGGATCCAGAGCGCCTCCAGGTGGTGCTGGAGCTGAGCCCTGCAGTTCCTGGGCTCACCTGCAGGATTCTCCAGGCAGCCAGGGGCTGCTAGGTGCCAGACCACCACTGGGTGGTGCTCCAGTGCTCACCTGTGGGTGTCTCCCAGCTGCCAGGAATCAGCCCATTAGGTATTGCTCCTGGGGAGGGTATTTAAACCCTCCCTGCAGTCTGGACCTTGGCTCAGGATTTCGTTGCTTTCCCCTGTTGTCTTGAGTCCTCTGGCCTGAACCCTGATATTTGCATGCTATTTTAGTACCCTGTTTCCTGTGTTGTTACATTATTGGTTTATGCCTGTTGTGGATTGTTTTCGTTAGCTTGCTAGGTTTATTAAAATATTTATATATACCATACTTACCTGGTCCGTGTGGTCACATGTGTTTGGTCTGCCTGTAAGGGTACCCGTGCAGGTGTGGGGTCACCTGCGCCGGGATCCCTGACAATGCCTATGTAACTAGTGTTCAAACTATCACTTGCAGTCTCTATAGGAGGTTAATGTAACAGCATAGGACATCAACTGGTAGACAGGGACAGAGCATTGTCACTCTATAACAGACAGACAAGGACAGAGCGTTGTCACCCTATAACAGGTATTTAATATAATATTTGGCCTCCTGATATAGATTTGCAGTATGTGTGCGAGAAAGGTCAGGGGAGGTCATTAGCTCCATGTGGTCATTACTAGGGATGAGTGAACGGTCTCGGGATTGGTTGATGGGCCATTTTCAGGGTCACCAGGTAATGTATTATCATACAAAGGAAATGGAGGTCTGGATCCTGCCATGGGGGACATTCCCCAATGTGATATAAAGAATAATACCGCACAGCGGGGAGAGGGAGGTCTCCTTATGATGTGACTTGGAGGAGGACATGCGGAATCCTTTCTTTGAGATATTTGAGAGATTTCTTTCATCTGTATGTCATATAACAGTACAGAAGGATGCTTATGGGCGGAGCCAGTGACATGTTATTCTGATGTAGCGCTCACCCACCGAAGGAGCCGCTGGATGAACAGGTCCATATCTAGTCAGTCTAGGGATAGATTTTCAACTGCCCCATTAGCATTAACCGCCCTCTTCCTGTGCCCATAAATTGAAGTCCGCTCCAATTGTAAGATGCTGGTTAAACAGTTTATTCACTTCTAACTATATAGAGAGGGTATAGGGTCTAGGTGCATCGGCCTCCATAGCTCCAGACTCACCAGATCTTATCTTCGTGAAGTACATCTCCACAATCCTTGGAAGAACACTGACCCCGCTCAGAAGTCCCTCTGAATACCAGGCACTTCAAAAGCCCACACGGGTCCTGATTCTTCAATTCTTACAGGCATTCTCCTGACTTCAAACTCTCAAGGAGGCCTCTCCTTCAGCAGCTCAGCCAACTCCCACCCCCAGGCCTCGGCCTAGCCTAGGGGCAGGCTGAACAGGACCCAACCTCAGTCCATGGCTGGTCCAGGCAAGAGAGCGAGCACATGACCTCCCACCAATATATATATCCTTTGTCAGCAGACATCACTGGCTACAAGAAGCCCAGTAACTGGCTGCTGTCCTATACACATATCACAGTGTCACCCATAGGCTGTCCCATAATGTGACAGAGTCTCACTCCGCCCTAGGGGGTACAGACAAGGTTGGACACCTGGGATTAACCATGTGCTGGCTGCTACAAATTTCAACCAGGCTGCCTACAGCCCTGGCTATCACTAAATAGATAGTAAGCACTTCACCAAAGGTGATGGGCGCTACACTGACATCACATGTTTATCAGGTGGAATGGATTCTTCTACATTCGGATTAAACACAGCAGCAGATTCTATAGAACTAGAAATAAATGACTTTTGTAGCTGGTTTTAGATGTGACATATGACTTATTATCCAGCAGTAATAGGCCGGAATTAAATGGTGGAAGTAGAAGACACAACAGACATCCAATCTATAGGAAAGTTTACTGGTCACCACTTGAGTCCTGGCTGCCATATTACAATGGTATTGGGGTATGATGTGTTCCCTATGTTCTACTCTATGCGGCTGATTCATAAATCTTCCACCCGGGGTATAGCTGGACCAATGATGTGTGCACGGCATTACCACCACTAGATGGAGCCGAGGAGCATAGGAAGATGTATAAATCAGCCCCATGTCTTTATTATATGTCTGGTGTATTCTCTCTCAGTCTCTGGAGGTTTCTCTCCTCTTACATTATCTGACAGACAAGGCAATGGGAGAGAAGCTGAATATTGAGCACTTCTATAACTTACCTGGAGGAACTCACCAGAGGATCAGACAAGCACGGCACTTCTTTGTGGACTGCATACAAGGACTGATGAGCACTTGTTACTTGTCTTCATTGGTATTTTATATAGAGTATTAGACTTCTCCCGGCGGGATAAGGTATGCCACCGGGTCCCCTCCTCTCTCCTGATACTGTCGGGCGTTCGGTCCATGGTCCCCCCGTACCCCCCTTGTGACGCCACTGCTTCCATGTAATATATGAATCATAGAACAAGTCGATGTTTATATGATAAGTTATGAGGGTTTCATTCATTGTAGGAATATTCTAGATTGACCTTTCTATTTATTTACAGATAGGTGAGGTACATGGAGAACATGTCTGATAATAACCCCCATTATACTGTATGCAGCTTCCTGCTAATTACAGCCTAGAAGGTGCTCAGACTCTGCTGATTCTTCTCAATTCAGTTAGAAATAATCACACTCACTTACCGAACACTCCGAATCCTGTGTACAAACAGAGATAACGTTTTCTGACACTCGGGATCCAGTGTGAGCCATTCAAAATGTAAAGACTGAAAACTTTCACTCTTCAAAGTCTTCAAGCAAAAGTCCAGCTGCTTGGTATGATTGCTAGCACTCCTCAAGCTGAATGGCAGTAGGTGTCCCACCTTCAAATCCGAACTCTGAGACATGACTTTCTTTATGAAGTCCTCATCCTGAGCCTCATACAGACAGACAATTACATCAATTCCAACTGCCTTATCAATGTCCTTCATGGCCCATTCTTTTATTACAGATCTAGCTCTCAGTGAGATGTTGATCCCTGTGATTTCTGAGAATGTCTTCACCATCTTTTCATTTAGGAGACCGAACAGGAATTGTACAGCTAAAGCTAAATGTGGATGTTGTGAAAATATATCTCTTAGTGATATCACATCACTGATGTTCAGATGGAGAGGGTCCTCCCTTCTTTCTTCATTTCCAGAACCATCATCCAGCCAATAATACAGAGCAGCCAAGAACTCCTGTACACTCAGGTGGATGAAGCTGTAGTAGGTCTGGGTGCGGACTTCCCAATTAAAGATGTTCTCATTCAGAAACACAGACTCCACCTCACACAGAGAAAGTCCATGTCTTTGTAGATCTACTTCCTTAAACAAGATTTGCTGGTTCAGAACTCCCTCATTGGCTACAGCACACAGCTTCTTCAGACAGGTGTTGATGGCCCCAGGTCCCTCATCCATAGGCTGGTTTTTCTTGCTGTGATGGGTTAATAAAACCTCCAGGTAGAGGAGGTAAATGGAGGTCATTGTTTTACATTGAATTAAAGCCGAATCTTTCTTTATTTCTTGTTGTATTACAGTGCAGACAATCCAGCATGTGATGGGGACAGCACACATGGTGTACAGAATATAATTGTCTCTTATTGTACGGAGAGCCTTGTCTGCATCTTCTTTATTTCCAAAGAATTTATGTACATATTCCTCCCGATCTTCCCTTGTAAATCCCTGGAGTTCCACACAGCGATAATCATCTATCAATGTGTTCAGTTTCTTCCTGGCCAGGGACCTCGTAGTTATGATCAGATAAGATTGTTGGACAATCCGTTTCCTGAGCAGGCTTTGGAGAAGTATTTCTTTGTGAGTTTCCTCAGAAACATCATGGCAAACCTCAGATTCCTCCCCCAGAGTCCACCTCAGTTCATCAAACCCATCAACTAGAAAGAGAAGTTTTCTATGACTTCCAGGATCCTTCAGAATAGACACCAGGTCACCTGAACACTGCAGTCTGCAGCTTCATGATAAAAGTTCCACCATGTTTATGTTTCCAGTGATGGTGTTGAGTTCTCTACAGCTCAGATAAAACACAAAGTCAAATTTGTCTTGGTAGAGATTCCCAGAGGCCCAGTCCAGCATGATCTTCTTGGAGGTCATTGTTTTTCCAATCCCAGCAGGTCCTTGTAACACCACAATGTTAGGGATGAAACCATCTTCAACGGGGGCAAAGAGGTTCTGGATTGTGGTTGGGGAGTATTTATCAGAAGACCTTTCCTCCATGACCTGTAGATGTCTTTCGTCTGTTCTCCTTAGTTCTTGTTCTTTCTCCTCTTTCTTATGGCGTCCCTTCCTCATTAATAACTCGGTGTATCTTTCCTGTAGACTAACAGTCTCTCCCCTACGGGAATTATATTCATGAATCCGCTGGAACATCTTTTCCACAGACTCTCTGTATTCCTTTCTGAAGTCTTTATAAGAGAAATAAAAATATTTGATTCCTTATACAAACATGAAATATGATGTGAAACATTGTAACCATAAGAACTCAGAATTGTATCATAAAAGAAAATATCTCATGAAATACAGGAGAATTGGGGAAGAAGTCCAAATATCTCCCCATCATCCAGACTACAACACAACACAATGTTTATCCAGAAGAGATCTGATATGTCATGTGGATGTCCTACTCACCTGATAATCTGATGTCATGTGTCGTCGTCTTCTTCAGTTTGGCTGGAAAAAATAATAAATTATTGTAGAAGAAGTAAGCTGTGTGCAGAAAAATATCTTCCTCTCAGAATCTGATCATCTTTAGTCCTGACAAACTTCTGGAAGTTCTAAATCAATTTCTAAGAATGTTATTAGTGTGTCGGATACTCCCAGGTACCATAATACCACCGACTCTCTGGGGATTGGAGCCTCTCCTCCTCCTATTTCTCCCTGCAGGTGATGGGTTGTGTTTGTGCATAGGGACCCCCCTTGCCCTCACTTACTGCTCGATGCCCCACGATGTGCCTCCCTGGTGAGGTTGTAGTCAGCGCTCTGCTGGAGAGCTGTAGTCAGCGCTGGTCCAGTGGGAGGAGCTTCAGGTGGGTTCTAACTTAGCTGGCCGGCGACTGCCTGGAGGTGCCGCGAAGAAAAAAGTCACCTCATTAGAGATAGTGAGGTGAAAAGACTCTTACACTTCAACAATTGTATTTAGTGAATAGCCCAATGGCTAGCTTTATTTATAGAAAAAATATTAAAATATATAAAGAGTACATGAGGGCACCATCGTGTAGGATCCCTTTTAAAATTGGCAACGTTGTCAAACTATACATACATATAAAAGCAACACCGTGAACCAAAACAACACCATAAATGAATGGACCTCTCAGTTAATTCACATGTAGCCACTGCTTGTGTAGAAAATAAATTCTACAAAAATTGACCATTAGACATATAGAGAGAGACATTTAGTGTTAAATTAACTCAGGAATGATTAAACAATGCTGAACTGATTCTCCCCTTACAGACATAGCCCTAAGGGCTGTTGCTGAGCACAGTTAATGTTGGTTTGTGTGTCAGATTGCTTGTAAAAATAAGGATAGATTTTAAAGAGAGACCAGCTGTGCACTGCGCTCAGGGCGGGTGCTAGGATTCGTGCCTACACAGGCAAGGTGCATTTTTGAGTCACTTGACAAGTACAAGTACTTGTCAAAATGCCCTGTTTTTACAGGCGGTCAAAATTCCCTGTTTTTTCCGCCCTCACCCTGCAGCGCCCTCGGGCGGCCGCCTGACTTGCCTTGCGGTAGCGCCGGGCCTGACTGCGCTTAAAATGGTTTCAACAAAAGAACAGTATGTCAGAGTTACTAAATCATCCAGAACACAGTCTTGTTTAGCATGAAGATTGAGAGAACATAGCACAGCGAAGAGTGGTCTTCCTATTCACAGACAGAAATAGCATAGTCAGAGAGTACTAGGCTAATCTTTTCTTTTACAAGTATCGCTGGGGATATGGCTTTCTGTATTGCACAGTTGTAACTGTCTGTGTAACAAATACCATGTGGATACAAACAGGGCCGGCCTTAGGCCTTTAGGCGCCCTGTGCGAGAAAGCTTTACAGCGCCCCTCAGTGACCACACCCCTCAGTGGCCACACCCTTTAGTGGCCACACACCCCGTAACCACACCCATTTTCACCAATATCCGCACCATTTAAAGACTCCTATTTTGTTAAGCAGCAAATAAACATATTAAAAAGTATGATAAAAATAAAAAACTTTTATTCAAAGGTATTAAACTTGTAGGCACAATATAAGTATTCTTATCAAATAAAACAACAGAAGGTAAACACTAAATGACAAAATAAAATAGAGTCTATACAAATAAAGTGTCAGGATGTCATGCCGATCCCTTTCTTCAAGTAAGTATATCTAGAAAAGTATAAATAGAAAACAGAACACAGAACCTAGACTACATGTAAATTTATGAATTACTATATGTCCGAATATATGAAAAATGTATGCAGGCACATAATAATTTGTTTGAGAATGTTGGCCACCGGCGTGTTCTGTGAATGCGTGCCACCATCTTGGAGGTGGGCGGAGCATGAAGTTATATGACGCCATGCATGCGTCGCCTCAGGTGACGTCACACGCCGATATTGGCCCCACCATCTTGGTATGTATACCTACATATACACCAAAATACCGGTACTCGTACTCTACAGCCAAAAAATGGGAAGCATGTGTAGCACAGGCTTAGTATTGCTTTTGTAATATATGCAGAGTTTTGCTCTCTGAAACTGCATGACATCTTCTGGCTTTACTGATAGCTCACAGAGACTGGAGGAGAGACTCTATTGGTTACTGCTTTGGCTAAGAAGGAAGCCGACCCCTAACAACAAAGGCAAGCAAGGACTTGATTGGATAGCAGCCAGAAGAGCTGTGATTGGCTGCCAGGCCGTTTTTTGGTTGGACAGAGACCACAAGGAGGACAGACTGAGGGGAGAGAGGAAGACACAGTAAGAGAGACACAGACTGGTATGTTGCAGCCTGACAGGTGAAAGTGTCCCTTGTGCTTGTCTCCTGTGCACTGCCAGAGTCTGTAATCACTGTGTAGATTTCTAAAAGGAGGTGCAGGCTTGAGAGGGGAGTTTTCAATATACTATGCTACCTTCTTTGCCTGATCTCTGAAGGTGTGCTAACAGTGCAGTGACATCTAGAGGCGGATTCCTGTACTGCAATCATCATCATCATCCTGTTTTGGAAGATCCTGTGGCCTGTGTTGCTCCCATCGCCATCCAGTCAGCTGAGACAGCAATCAAGATACCAATTGCTGGAAGGAAGATACATCAAGTGTTTCTAATGGTGAGGGATATTCTGCCATCCTTGTGAGATCTTCTGCCATCCTTGTGAGATCTTCTGCCATCCTTGTGTGATTGCTTAATCCTGCTAGATCCCATTAACTGGCAAGGCAGCTCTATCTGAAGGGAGATCACCACCTTTGTTATTATTTGTTACCCTGCGAAGATACCCCTTTCCATCCTGTGGATTACAAATATTGTTTACCAAAGGCTGAGTACTCCATCACAGAATTTAAAGGGCCCCAACGCATGCAGACTTTGGGTGTGTGTAGAATTCCCACTGGCCAGTGGTTAGCTAGAACCTATGAGACCTAGATAGGCTATTATAGTCATATTGCTTTTAGATACTTGTTGAACAGTATCGCTGTATTGTGTAACTGACAGTGTCGTTCACCACTCGCTCAGTGCATTTCAGGCAAGGCCTCCCACTGGCGGGTAAAGTGAACGAACACCAATGCTGGTTTAATCTGCTGAGCGATTGTATCATATCATTGCATTTGATATTGTTATCCTGTTATTCAGTTTATCTTTTTCCAGGGCTTATTGCTAGTTTAATAAAGCCCATCCAAAAGTATAAACGGTGTATTGGTGTTACTTGGGTCCAGGTGAGGGTGAGTCATCACTGGTGTGGGACAGAAGGCCCGTATATTACAGCGGCCCTTGCGGGGGTAGCGCTACA
>NW_017307594.1:208105-254446 GCF_000935625.1 Nanorana parkeri | reverse complement strand
TGTAGACTTCTAAAAGGAGGTGCAGGCTTGAGAGGGGAGTTTTCAATATACTATGCTACCTTCTTTGCCTGATCTCTGAAGGTGTGCTAACAGTGCAGTGACATCTAGAGGCGGATTCCTGTACTGCAATCATCATCATCATCCTGTTTTGGAAGATCCTGTGGCCTGTGTTGCTCCCATCGCCATCCAGTCAGCTGAGACAGCAATCAAGATACCAATTGCTGGAAGGAAGATACATCAAGTGTTTCTAATGGTGAGGGATATTCTGCCATCCTTGTGAGATCTTCTGCCATCCTTGTGAGATCTTCTGCCATCCTTGTGTGATTGCTTAATCCTGCTAGATCCCATTAACTGGCAAGGCAGCTCTATCTGAAGGGGGATCCCCACCTTTGTTAATATTTGTTACCCTGCAAGATACCCCTTTCCATCCTGTGGATTACAAATATTGTTTACCAAAGGCTGAGTACTCCATCACAGAATTTAAAGGGCCCCAACGCATGCAGACTTTGGGTGTGTGTAAAATTTCCACTGGCCAGTGGTTAGCTAGAACCTATAAGACCTAGATAGGCTATTATAGTCATATTGCTTTTAGATACTTGTTGAACAGTATCGCTGTATTGTGTAACTGACAGTGTCGTTCACCACTCGCTCAGGGAATTTAAGGCAAGGCCTCCCACTGGCGGGTAAAGTGAACGAACACCAATGCTGGTTTAATCTGCTGAGCGATTGTATCATATCATTGCATTTGATATTGTTATCCTGTTATTCAGTTTATCTTTTTCCAGGGCTTATTGCTAGTTTAATAAAGCCCATCCAAAAGTGTAAACGGTGTATTGGTGTTACTTGGGTCCAGGTGAGGGCGAGTCATCACTGGTGTGGGACAGAAGGCCCGTATATTACAGCGGCCCTTGCGGGGGTAGCGCTACACGTACTTAGTACTTGCACAAGGCTTCTTCTCATTGCTCTGGCAGGTGAACAGAATGTTGGGCTAGTGAATGAATAGCTGGTATAAGTGGCCTGGATGGTGTATAATGTATTGTTGCTGGGATTTGTAGTCCTCTGTAACTGCTGGTATTCTGCATTGCGTTTTATATAATGTATTATTGCTGGGATTTGTAGTCCTCTGTAACGGCTGGTATTCTGCATTAGTGTATAGTGTGTGTGTGTGTGTGTGCGTGCCGGGGGGGGGGCGCAAAATGCACCTTCGCCTGAGTTGGCAAAAATCCTTGCACCGGCCCTGGATGGTATTTCCTTCTAAAATAGGTCAAACCTATTTTTTGTTTTTTTTGTTTTGGATAAAGTAGAGAAGAGCTACAATTGATTTGAGATCCCATTGGAGATATTTTCCATCATCTTCTGTTCTTGTGACACCAGGACAAAAAAAATAAGGGTTAAGCTTGTGGGGGAGCAATTCAAAACATTGTCAGAATTTCCCTACACTACCAAAAATGTGGTTTCATCTGTGACCCCCATTGGGCAGATTTTCCCTTTCTCTCTGACACCCGTACAATAAATGAGGAAAGCAGTTGTCATGAGGACAGGAAGGCACTGACAGACAGAGCATTGTCTAAAGTTCTAACCTTTCTCTTAGAAGATGTGAGGAGGAAGCTCCCCAATAGACGGCAATAAAAACAGTTCTAACCGCCTCTATGCTCTATCCAAAAATGTAAAACATTTTGACCAGAGTTGAGCTTTAACTTATCTAAGTAATACTTTTAGTCCTGTGTGCCTGGGCACTCCTCATCGTGTCATCCATGAGCAGTTCTGAACAAGTTAAAGAAAATAAATTAAAGAAAATAAATAAATTGAAGCTTTTCTGTAATAGTATGGAATAGACAGCAGCCTTCTGACACTGGGTCAAGCTCTCAGTTCATTACCCCGTGTTACCCCAGAAATACTTAATATCCCAGGTGACAAGCTCCATCCGCATCCCATTAGGGTGTTATTATCACTGCTACCTCCTGTTGTCATGGAGATGTACTATGGGTTGGAATTTGTATAGAGGCTGCTCATCCATCTCATCTTCCTAGATTTGATAGCAACCTGAGGACAATCTGGGCACTTGAGAGATTTGAGAGATTTGAACTGACATCCTGGAGGAGTCTAGTGGCGATGCCAACCTAGGGGAATAGCTATTAGTGCAATGATGGCTTGGACCACCAGAGTGTGAGGACAGGAAGTCCCTCTCTCTGGTCATATAGGCCTTCTCACTTCTTTGGTGTTTTAAGCCTGAGTGAAGACAAGGTCTGAAGGGTATGGCTATTACTCATCTATCCTGGCTTAGACCACCGGAGTGTGAGGGCAGGAAGCCCCTCTCTCTGGTAGGGTTGCCACCTGTCCAGGATTCACCCAGACAGTTCGGGTTTTGAATGCTGCGTTCGGGTTTCATGGCAGCAGAAACCCGGACACAAGATGTCAGGCACACAGGAGAAACCAAAATGAATATACGGGCTACTGGCCCCCCACTGAAAATAGTCTCAACTGTGATATTTACATATGAAGGGGTAGCACTATTTACATATGAAAAAGCCGCAACTCATTCTTCCAAGAAAATTTCCGTGTGTCGCTAGAGTGTTCGGGTTTCGATGGAAGAAAAGGTGGCAACCCTACTCTCTGGTCACACAGGCCTTCTCACTTCCTCAGTATTATAAGCCTGAGTGAAGACAAGGCCTGAAGGTATGGCTATTACTCATCTATCCTGGCTTAGACCACCGGAGTGTGAGGGCAGGAAGCCTCTCTCCCTGGTCACACAGGCCTTCTCACTTCCTCAGTATTAGAAGCCTGAGTGAAGACAAGGCCTGAAGGGTATGGCTATTACTCATCTATCCTGGCTTAGACCACCAGAGTGTGAGGACAGGAAGTCCCTCTCTCTGGTCATATAGGCCTTCTCACTTCTTTGGTGTTATAAGCCTGAGCAAAGACATGGCCTGAATATGACTATTACTCATCTATCCCTGCTAAGAGCACTGCTTAGAGTATTTAAGCTATTTTCAAGTGTCAATCAGTTAAAAAGGATACAGACCTGTATAGACAAATAAAGGTATGAGATTTCAATTGGGTTTTAACAATACACCTTTATTTGAGCCATAAACACTGTATACACACAGATTGGCATAACAATAGAAAGGCAATGGCACACATTAAAAACACTTTAAAACAATTTCCGTAAAAGGCATACCTAAACACCAACCTTTTTAACCATGTTCGTAGTCTCAGACCATCTCCTGTAGCATGTACATAGTCTCAGACCATCTCCTGTACCATGTTCATAGTCTGACCATCTCCTGTAGCATGCCCATAGTCTCTGACTATCTCCTGTAACATGTTCATAGTCTCTAGCTATCTCCTGTAGCATGTTTATAGTCTCTGGCTATCTCCTGTAATATGTCCATAGTCTTGGACCATCTCTAGTAGCACGTCCACAGTCTCTGACCATCTCATATTGCCTGTTTGCAGTCTTCCACTGCTTTATGTAGCATAACATTAAATGAATATTATGTGCAGCCCTTTGGTGATGTCAAGGGCCAAACCTGAGTGCCCCTACATCAAGTAAGTTGACCACCACTGGCTTAGATCTACTTTAAGGGGTTTCCAACTGTGTGAGGAACCTGTGTTCATTATCTTGGGCCTATATTAAGCAGAATGGCTGCTCTCTGTGAGACTTCACTGAGCCTAAACTCTAGCACAGACTCCGACTGTTGGTTTCAAGTGGTAAAGAGGAAATATATGCAATATTTCATCTTTTATACAATATCATCTGCCTTAGACGGCTTCATTTCTTGACACAGGTCCAAACAGTCACAGGGCGATACATTTTCTTCCAGGAAGTGTGTCTAAAAATGTAGAAAAACACAATATTTGATATAATATATTTATAAGTAATATTTACTTTGCCCTTTATTGTCCTTTTAAGTCCCATCTCTGCTTTTGTGAGAATCTTCTCAGTTGGGCACAAGCATCAGTAAAAACACTTCCCCACTTTATCCAACACTGAAGCAGTGAAGGATCTAGAGGGCCTCATGTTGCCTATAAAATACCAGTCTGCTGTGCCTGATATAGCACATTGATGATCCAAAACCATGCTATAATATTGTAACTAGGAATTTTTAAATTAAGCCTTTAAACTGTGTTCGCAGGCTTTGCTTATACAGAAGCTACTGTGCATTTGCAACAAAGACAAGCTCTGGGTTGTCACTGTCAATGTTAGATGTACGGCTGATTTTAGCCGATGTATGGCTGAAATCAGCCGTACAGGGCCGGCGTGAATAGCCCGATGGTGTTCAGCTCACTTCACTTCCATTCGGTTATTCACTTGGCTGCCTTTGGCAGCTTAGTGAATAACCCCCCTAAGTGTTTCTGAACTATAACAATTTTAAACCATTGTGGTTCATTAGAGTCTATGGCGCTGCCATCCCCATTATGTACTCGAGCTCCATCGTTTTCCTTTGTACAAACAGAGCCGATGAAGGTGTTAAATAGATTTGCATTCTCCTCGTCCCCAGTCACCAGCTCCGAGTTATCTTGTTAGGGGCCTACGTTCTCAGACCTGATATATACTATGAAATATATATAGATACACTATATTGCCAAAAGTATTTGGACACCCCTCCAAATCATTGCATTCAGGTGTTCCAATCACGCACCTCGGCATGCAGACGCTTCTACAAACATTGGTGAAAGAATGGGTCGCTCTCAGGAGCTCAGTGACTAAAAGCGTGGTACCATGATAGGTTGCCAGGTTGCCATCTGTGCAAAAAGTCCATCCGTGAAATGTTCTTGCTGCTAAATATTCCGCGGTCACAAGTGAACGGTGGTATTATAACAAAGTGGAAGCAACTGGGAACAACAGCAACTCAGCCACAAAGTGGTAGGCCACGTAAAATGACAGAGCCGGGTCAGCGCATGCTGAAGCGCACAGTGCACAGAAGTCGCCAACTGTCTGCAGAGTCAATAGCTACAGACCTCCAAACTTGGTGTGGCCTTCAGATTGGCACAACAACAGTGCGTAGAGAGCTTCATGGAATGGGTTTCCATGGCCGAGCAGCTGCATCCAAGCCTTACATCACCAAGTGCAATGCAAAGTGTCGGATGCCGCGGTGTAAAGCACGCCGCCACTGGACTCTAGAGAAGTGGAGACGTGTTCTCTGGAGTGACCAATCACGCTTCTCTGTCTGGCAATCCGATGGATGTGTTTGGTGGTTGCCAGGAGAACGGTACTTGGCTGACTGCAAGTGTAAAGTTTGGCGGAGGGGGGATTATGGTGTGGGGTTGTTTCTCAGGGGTTGGGCTTGGCCCCTTAGTTCCAGTGAAGGGAACTCTTAAGGCATCAGCACACCAAGACATTTTGGACAATTTCATGCTCCCAACTTTGTGGGAGGAGTTTGGGGATGGCCCCTTCCTGTTCCAACATGACTGCCCACCAGTGCACAAAGCAAGGTCCATAAAGACATGGATGGGGGAGTTTGTGGCGGAGGAAGTTGACTGGCCTGCACAGAGTCCTGACCTCAACTTGATGGAAGACCTTTGGGATGAATTAGAGTGGACACTGCGAGCCCAGCCTTCTCCTCCAACATCAGTACCTGACCTCACAAATGGTCCAACATTCCCATAGACACACTCCTAAACCTTGTGCTCAGCCTTCCCAGAAGAGTTGAAGCTGACAAAGGGCGGAGCCAACCCAATGCTGAACCCTACGGACTAAGACTGGGATGCCACTAAAGTTCATGTGCGTGTAAAGGCCGGGGTCCCAATACTTTTGGCAATATAGTGTATATATTTATTTATAGTATATTTAACGTTTTTCTGGGAGTTGGTCTTACTTTTTTTGTAGTGATCACACCACTAGAGTCTTCAGGACAGTGTAAGGATCCTGCAAACGGACCCAAAGAAAGTACCAATGTCCTCAGGCGGCAGTGACATGGACATTCAAAGAAGACCCAGCACATCACATGACCGTGGATGTAGATAATCATTAAGGGCATTTAGTTTAGGCGGAGGGGGGGTCTTCCTTGGCCAGGCCAGACTTAAGCTTTACATAGTAACGTAGTTAGTGAGGTTCAAAAAAGTCCATTTGTTTTTACAAAATTTGTCAAAATTCATTTTTCTTTAACATTTATTTATTTTTGTAATGTATTTAGATTTTTACACATTTTATACAATTCTTTGTAACTTTTACATGATGAAAGTGTTCCTTCATTT
The DNA here is from genome assembly GCF_000935625.1 of Nanorana parkeri. NCBI lineage: Eukaryota > Metazoa > Chordata > Amphibia > Anura > Dicroglossidae > Nanorana > Nanorana parkeri. The sequence continues at coordinate 248,248 of NW_017307594.1, read as the reverse complement.
TGATTTTTTTTTTAAATGACTCTTTCCTCTTAATTTTGCCATTTTTTTTACATTGGACAGGGGCTGAACAGGCTATAAAAACACTTCATAACAACGAGGTGTCGGGTCAGTAATTTACCATGTCAATAGTCTTTACATCTTCACCGTGAAAAAAACATGGTTAGCCATCCAAAATGAATCCTGACGGAAAACAGAAAGATAATTGTGTTCAAACCAATGTGCTTATACCGGCACTTTGTAGATGATGTTAAAGGTGAACTCTAGACAAACCTCTAAATACCCGATTTAAAATACAAATATGTAAATTGTTCAACCTGACAAAAGGATATGTCATTCCGTTCAGCCAGTCTTCCAAACCACACACCCCTGCTGAACAGCACAGATAGGTAACCTCACTTATCTCCATTACAGTTACACAATACAGCTTGGTCACTGACCCCCAGCCTGCTGACTGGATATTGAAGGAGCATTCCCAGTAAATGTGGTCATTCCTCAGCCCACACCTCCTGTCAGCACGCTCCCACTGTTAAGCTAACTACTCCATATAAAGCACTAGAACCTGACTGGCTTACTGTGCTGGTCTTCTCACAGTCAGAATACTGCTCTGGCAGGGGCGTAACTAAAAATCACAGGGCCCCATAGCAAAATGTTGTATGGGGCCCTGTGATTTCTAGTTACATCCCTTGTAGAGCCCACATAGCTCACCTGAGGGCGACCCTGCAGAGCCCACCATAGACTCTATATGGTGGGCTCTGCAGGGTCACCCTCAGGTTGGCTGGTCACACTCCTTACCTGTCCGCCTCTTCTTCCTCCGTCTTCCCTCCTCCGTTGCCGGGCCCGCTCCATCCTCCGTCGCCGGGCCCGCCTCCTCCTCCGTCACCGGCCCCGCCTCCTTCTCTGATGCTGACCTCCTGGGCCCCGCCTCCTCCCCCCCGCCACGTCCAGCCTCCTCCACCGCCGCTGCTGACTCTCATTGACTCAGCAGCGGCTATGGAGAAGAACGCAGCGCTGCACAGATCACGGTGATCTGAACAGCGGCGCGTTCAAACCCATAGCGACGCAGGCGGCCCGCACGGCATCTGGGGGGTGTCCTGGCCGGGCCCCCCTGTGCCCCATAGCGGCCGCCTGGGTCGCTATGGCTATTGTTACGCCACTGTGCTCTGGGCAAGATTACAAAGGTTAAATATTAAGACAGACTCAGTTACTAATTCTAGCTATATTTAATAATAAATGAAGGAATGACACTGTAACAATAGGGAAGATTCATTACCTGGCAGCAAACGATTTGGTATTTTTATTGGCAGCATAGAAAATAAATATTTATTTCCTATGCTACTCAGCTCCATCTAGTGGCCATAATGTTGTATTACATCACAATACATTCGGCCTGAAAGAAAATATGTTAGGAACGTTCGTTTTTGTCATTCACACAGATCTTTGCGGGGAGAATGGCCCTACATATTGTTTAAAATTGAGCCCTTTGAGTTCCTTACAAAGATACCAGAGTCCTTCCTATATAGGTCACAGGCTATTCTCACCTCAGATCTAGTTTAGCAGCAGGCGGGCGCTTGAGATTCTGAAATTCCTTTCTCATGCTCTTTATATTATCAGTGTTCAGGTGCAGCGTGGTCAGAAATAAGTTAGTTTTGATGACAGATTTCAGATCGTCGTAGCAGTGCGAGGTCAGGCCACATTGCTCCAGCCTACAAAAGAGAGGAAGAGGACCAGTGGTAGTATATAGTCATTGTCATAGGAAACTTAGAATACAGCCAGTGTATGCAGTATATACTGTAGTTTGATATCTCAGATTGGATGCAGGGATGTAATATATCATTTGGGCATCGCAATAAGAACACAGACTGCAATTAAAATCTGACTTAGGACAGGTTCACACCAAAAACAGTGCGTTCCAGAGCAGTCAGCCTCTGGAATGCACTGCATCGCAGTGCGCTGCGCACTGCATCGCAGAGGGATGCGATCCAGTGCGTTCTGACACCGAATAGGGCCAGAACCCATTGGGGCTGGTGTGAACTAGCCCTTAGAGGTTCACACCATAAACAGTGCGTTCCAGAGTGGTTGGTCTCTGTAACGCTTTTCGGCCGGTATCCTGCCTTCAGGGGCGGAAGGAGGCGTGGCTGCAGTGCCATTTACTTCACCTCCCACCCCTGAACGCAGGACACCGGCTGAAAAGCGTTACAGAGACCAACCACTCTGGAACGCACTGTTTATGGCGTGAACCTCTTAGGGGCTAGTTCACACCAGCCCCAGTGCGCTCTGGCACTATTCGGTGTCAGAACGCACTGGATCGCATCCCTGCCAGCTCACTGCATTCTTGGGTGGGAGGGGGCATGGTGGTGTATTGAAGTCAATGGCACAACAGCCACGTCCCCCAGTGCGTTGCGTTTTGGTCCGGTGCGGTCAGAAAAAAATAGTGCAGCATTTTTGGTGACCGCACCGGACGGAAACGCAGGCACTGGTGTGCCACGCGTTCCTGTACGAGCAATCGCACTGCAGGCAGGGGGCTTGGCTGCGGTGCCATTGATTTCAATGCACTGCCACGCCCCATCCTGCCCTGTAACGCAGTGAGCCGGCCGGTATGCGATCCAGTGTGTTCCGGCACCGAATCGGGCCGTGACGCACTGGGGCTCGTGTGAACTAGCCCTAAGCCTTCTCCATTCTCTCCAAGACAAAGTAAAATATATTGGCCAGAGTGGTGCTTTAAACTTTTAACTGCTGGAGAGCACAGGTGACTGACCAATAAGTGTTAGCAGGGTGGGGTGGCTTGGAGCATGTTGTGTTTGAGGGTGAGGAATGGTGACTGGCTGGTTTGCATGCTTAATCCTAAAGTTGCCCCACCGTCTCCCATGTACGTGGCCGAATTTATAATTATTCTCATATTATTGCCAAAAATGGAGGTAAAATTCAGAGGAACGTAAGAGCCCATCTGTGACAGTGCTGCACAGGGGAGCTTGTATATACATTGTACATTTGATACAAATGCTTTAAAAATAAACAAATTATTTCCATCAGATTTACCAAATTTACTAGATGTGGCTTTGTTTCCATCTTCTTACATTTGATACGCCTATAACTATATGACATCTACTGTATATCTTTGCTATGGGATTGTTTAGTAGAATTCTTACTTGAGATCTTGGATGCTGTAGACCAGGGGTGCTCATTAGGTAGATCGCGATCGGCTCACTGACCTGTGTCTTGTCCTCGAGCGGTGCTCGTGCGGCTGAATGTGTCAGATGCCGCAGATGGGAAGGAGAGAGGAGAGGAGACTTGGGAAGCTGCTGCAGTGGAGGTAAGAAAAGACAGATAGGAGAGAGACAGCAGAGAAAGTAAGAGAAGAGACAGCAGAGAGAGAGAGAGAGAAGAGACAGCAGATAGAAACAGGGAAGAGAGAGAGGAGAGAGCGCAAGGAGAAAGAGAAGAGAGGGCCGGTTCACGCCACAAAGTCTGCGTTCCAAAGTGTTCAGCCTCTAGAACGCATTGGAACACAAGCCGGGCGGCTCCCTGCATTCAGGGGCGGGAGGGGGCGTGGCGGTGCATTGAAGTCAATGGCACTGAAGCCACGCCCTCAGTGTGATCGCCCGCACCTCGAACGCAGGCACATTAATGCCTGAGTTCTGGTCCAGTGCTATCTGCAAAAATGCAGCATTTTTGCAGATCGCACTGGACCGTAACGCAGGCACTAATGTGCCTGTGTAAAGAATGTAAACTTAGACACCCCCCAAAATAATATTCTAATAACATGTTAAGGTTCTCTTAGTGAGGACACATTGACCCTCTAAGCTAAACTCCTGTTTTGACAGAGAGGACACAGTAACACTCCAAGCTAAAATCCTGTTTGTAGAGAGAGGACACATTTACCAGAGCACCTGCTACACTGTAAGTGGAAAGGGAAACTTAGTTACTTGTTTCTGAGGGAACTTCCTGTCAGTTACACACTTGTTCCCTCAGTGATGAGTGTCCTCCATTCTATTGCAGGTAAGGGAGATGATTCTTATAAGCATAACTGGGAATATAATAGATTAAACTGGTCTAGCTAATGTTCCAGTGACAAGTGAAAGTAAATGCAGTGTGATTATAGGACAGGTGGCATCTTCCTTAGTGCAGCTCTGGGGGAGGATGTTCCCAGCAGACAGAGCACATGTTGATTCTGCATTTGGATGTTTATCACAATAATTCTGTACTGTACCTGCACAGTTGTTATGTTTTATATACTGTATTATACTGTATTATTGTTTAGTCAGTTACACACTTGTTCCCTCAGTGATGAGTGTCCTCCATTCTATTGGAGTTCATATTAAAGCACCCTAATTTCACCCAACCCCGATCGCACTGTGGAGTTTATTCGTCAGAAGTGCAACACCTGCATTCCGGGTGCAGGCGATTGCACTGGGGGCGTGGCTTGACTTCAATGCACTGCCACGCCCCCTCCCGCCCCTGAATGTAGGTGTTTTTTCATTGGTAGATCTCATTGAGCTGGTCAAAGTAGATCTCCAGATGAAAAATTGTGGGCGCCCCTGCTGTAAACATTTTTTGATGTGTTTTACTATAAGTCATACAATCACTATATAAATATTCCCTAGCCCAAAAGTCTTATTCTTGCACAGTTTTATCCCGGAGTTCTGCAGCTCAATATGCAGTTCGCAGTAGATGTTCTCACCTTAGTTCACGCAGCGTGCAGCCAGGAGATCTCAATACTTCACACAGCAGTTTGATTCCAGAGTCCATCAAGTTATTGTATGACAGGCACAGCTTGATCAGAGAGTGGTTTGCAGCAATAGCGGAGCGAATCTCGTAGCAGCACGAGTAGGTCAGATTACATTTATTTAACCTAGAAATAGTAAAAATTAGAGTTTATTAGTTACCCGCTTTTATACTGTATAGCACCCATATAGGCTACAGAGGTAGCACCAAATCATCAACATCTTGTCCTAGTGCAATCTTGTGATGTTCACTCACTGCAGTCATACGAGTGCTAACAGAAAAAACGAGAAGGAGAAAAGAAGACAGAGAAAAGGAGTAAAATAAAAGAAAAAAAGAAGGAATAAAGGAGAAGGAGAAAAGAAGGAGTAAAGGAGACGGAGAAGAGGAGAAAAGAAGGAAGAAAGAAGGTGTAAAGGAGAAGGAGAAAAGGAGTAAAGGAGGAGAAAAAGAGGAGAAAAGGAGGAGAAAAGATGAAGAAAAATAAACGGGGAAAGGAAGGGGTAAAAGAGAAGGAATAAGAGAAAAGAAGGAAAAAATTAGTAAAGGAGAAGGAGAAAAGAAGAAGAAAATGAGAAGTAAAGGAGAAGGGGAAAAGAAGAAGTAGAAAAAGAAAGTAGAAAAGAAGGAAAAAGGAAGGAGTAAAGGAGAAAGAGAAAAGGAGAAGCAGAAAATGAGGAGAAAAGGAGAAGAAGGAATAAAGGAGGAGAAAAGGAGGAGGAGTAAAGGAGAAGGGGAAAATAAGAGGGAGTAAAGGAGAAAAGAAGAAGGATTAAATGAGAAGGAGAAAAGGAGGAGTCAAGGAGAAAAGGAGGAGGGGTAAAGGAGAACGAGAAAAGAAGGAGTAAAGGAAAAAAGAGAAAAGAAGAAGGAGTAAAGTAGGAGAAAATGAGGAGAAAAGAAGGAGTAAAGGAGAAGGAGAAAAGAAGAAGGCATAAGAGAGAAGGAGAAAAGGAGGAGAAGGCGTAAAGGAGGAGACAAGAAGAAGCAGTAAAGGAGGAGAAAATCTCCAATGAGATTTAAAAAGGACAGTCACATGGCTAACAATAAAGATTCTTAGCACTGAGATAAAGCTTTGTGAATTGAGGGTATAACGTTCTCTTTGAGCCCATCATGTTAAAAATATTGTTTATTCACATAAATAGTTAATGGTATATTGCATATGAATTATGTGTGTTTTCACGTACAGCCAGGAGGGAAAGCTCTGGGCTTCTTTTCACGTTTTCTATATTGTCCTTTACCCCTCTACTGCATGAAGCCTGTTGTCTACAGAGCACAATAGCTCAGGGTAACATTAACAGTGAATAAGTCAAACCAGTTACTCCTCCCTCTCCCTTCCTTCAGAGAGCTCTGTACAAGGTTTCAATTACAGACGGCATATCTAAAATAATCAGACCACCACAATGTCTCTTAGGAAACTCATATTGCTCTGGCAATTCTGTATTGCTCTGGCAATTCTGTGTCATGGGTGTACCTCGGACTATCCTGTAGCACCTCCCTGACCCCAAGAGGCCAGATCCCCGAAGCGTAGGGGGTGCTGACATTTAATTTGCGGCGTGGATCCTTAGCCGAGTTGTGGGATGCGATTAGTAAATTGAGCCTCAGTCACTTTAAGGACTTTTTCTATGTTCTATCAGCGTGCAGCAAAACTGGGAGAGAGAGAGAGTATGGGGCTTCAGACATCCATATCAAAAATAGACTCCAGATTCACCAATCCCTTCAAGCTTCCACAGTGCAGATGCAGAAATATTTATTAGAACAGAGGTTGACACTGTGCAGCAGAACAACAGCTGAACGGGGATGTGCATGAGATTTTCCCTGGGAGAGACACCAGACTTTTTCCTGGGGTCCATGCCATCTCCTGGCCCTCCTGGCACATACAGCAGTCATAGGGCTCCTCTGGTTTTCCTCCCAGATAGTTCCAGACCCCTCCAGGGTCCACATGTGGCCTCCTCCAGGCTTGAGGTCTAGTCAGCTTCTGCAACGTTGTACAACCCAGCCCCAGGCTAACCCTGGGGAGCAGACTGCCCTTGAGCACATGGCAATCCCTGAATATGTATGCACTTCCCCAGCAAGCACCACTGGCCATGCAAGAGATTGTCCTGGTGATTGGCTTATGAGGCATAGACACTCCTGATGGTCCCCTATTGGCTGCCCCACTCTGTGGCAGGGTCATACCCCATTTACAGGTGCCATCAATAGCCGAACACCTAGACTTACCGAATGATGCCAGGATTCAGATCAGCTAGACTGATTACAGTGCTAGCAGTGGCGTAACAATAGCCATAGCAGGCAATGAAGATGCTATGGGGATGGAAGGGGGCCCCATTAAAGATTGCTGAAGTTGCTGTTCTCACTGCCCCTGTACTCCATTTTACAATTCCAATCAAGAAGAGCCGACATCAGTTGTACAAGAGGAAACAGCTCTCCTGTTACCTGACTTGAATATCATTGACAGTAGGGAGGTCACCCATGGGCCCCATCAAAATTCTGCTATGGGGCTCTATGATCTGCAGGTACGCCCCTGAGTGCTAGCAACACTAGATTTTAGTAGCCACTCCACTGAGGCTGGTAGGGGCTACATTACTTACAGCTGATTAATTACTAAAAAACCTATTACCTCCCCATGTTAGATTATAAGCTCTTACGGACAGGACCTTCCTAACCATCTTGTTTTGAACTGCATTGTAATTGTAATGTCTTCCTTGTATTGCTGTGCACCCTGTTGGTGCTATATAGATCCTGTATAATAATAATAATGTTTGGAAAATCTAATTACATACTTTCAATTAGAGAGAGACTGACTGAAAGCAAGCAGTATCTGCAATGTTGTTTAGATATTCTATAATGTTTTGTGACACCATTGTTAAGGCGAGCAGTCACACGTTACCTATAGATATGCAATTGTCATTTTAGCCAGAACAAGCCACCCTGATTGTGTGAAGACTTGGTGAAGAGCAATCAACTTACCAGTACCAGTACAACGTAAGAGGAAACTCATGGAAACACAATGATAGTTTATATGAAGTCAACAAATAGAACTCTGGTGGAATCTGAAGCCAGCATCTTAGCTTGGCAACTTTGCCACCATGTTAATGTAAACATCACCTGAGCTCCTGCAGAGTACAATCAGCATGTTTGAGTCCTTCACAGAGACGCCTTATTCCAATGTCCTGTAGATTATTATTTGCAAGGTCCAGGGTGGTCAGATACCGGTTTGTAATAATAACAGAGCTCAGGCCACCGCAGGAGAACGAGCTTAGACCACATTTATTCAGCCTGCAGATAGACAAAGGCCATCAGTTGTAATGTCACTCTAACATCGTGCTAGCATATGAATAACAAAAGGTATTCCGCCAATAGATTCTTGAAAAGGATTTGTGGAGTTGATCAAAATGTGTTGAAATTATTTTGCACAATAATAATTAATTTTCTTATTCAAGAAACACATAAAGGAAAGAGAGGGGGGAAACGTTTCTCAGAAACCAATAAGAAAAGGTTTTTAGAAAGGTTTAAAATGACCAAAAGTCCTTAGGGGTCATTATTGCGTGAATTGCATGCGTTTTTGTTCACAGTAGGAGCCAAAATACATTATTTTTCAATCCTTAACTTCATGCTTCACCATGCTGTAATGTTATGCAGTGTGTTACACTGTACTTACATGTAGAATGTTCCATTTCCACCCAGCACACACTAGCACTACCCATTATGTTAAGCCTATTGGAAATGTAGCCCCCCATCACCTTCTGTGATATGGCTACTAGACATTTAGTGATAGCCAGGGCTGTAGTCAGCCTGGCTGGATTTATAGTGGCAATTATCTGGTTAATTCCAGTTGTCTAGCATTGCCTGTACCCCCCTGGGCGGAGTGTGACTCTGTCATGTTGTGGGACAGCCAATGAGAGGCACTGTAGTGAATGTACAGTACAGCAGCCAATCACTGAGATACTCTCTCAGCCAGTGGTGCATGCTGGGATAGGGTACATATACTGGTGGGATTTGCCATGTGCTCAGACTAGCCGGGACTAGCCATGGAATAGGGCTGGGTGCTGTTCAGTCTGCCCCCAGGATAGGCCTGAGGCCTGGGGGTGGGCATGGGCTGGTGTGAGGGAAAAGGTTTCCCTGAGGCCTCCAACATGGAGGAGGCCTGTGATGCCGATAGAGGAAGAGAACCGGGACCAATGCAGGCTCTTGATGTACCCTGGAACTAAGTGGACTTCAGGAGCATGGTCGTTGTCTTTACTGCTTGAGGATCTGTATCCATCCTGTCTGTCTGTTATATCAGTGGCTGTCTGCTGTCTACCAGGTGGATCTACACTGATATTCCTACAAGGTCTGGTGAGTCTGGAGCTCTTATTGGTTACCCCTGGACACCTAGAACCCCTATACCCTCTCTTCCCAGTGAAGATGTGCAATAAATCGTTTACTTAGCATTCTACTACTGTAGTGGACATCAGTTTATGGGCACCAGAAGAAGGGCAGTTAGTGCTAATGGGTGGGCAGCTGAAGATCATACCCTAGACAGACTAGAGATGAACCGGGCAACCAGCGGCTCCTACGGGGGTGAGCTCTACAGAAACAAAAGATCTTGGCTTGGTATTGTATTAGGCTTGAGCTGAGCAATACAACCCCAAGGCAGTGGTGTGAATGGGTCTTCTATGGTACGCAATCCTTCTCAAACAAGTAGCAGGACTGATAAAGTGCAGGTGCAGTCCACCAGTGACCTAGGCTTAAATGAGAACTATGGGGTTAAGGCTTTTCCCCATAGTTCTCCTTAGGCCCTTGCAGTCTCACTTCCTAACAGAAATATTTACGCTGTTAGAGGGGTTTTAAAGTGAATCCGTTGCTTTGTCCTGCAAGGTATAGATGTCTATTACCTCCTGCCCCAATATGTCTTGTTCTTGCTCTGTATAGTCAAATACTGCCTGTGTGGGGTTAAGGGGGATTTAGTTCATGGAGGCTTTCATTGTATGAAATCTTGGACTTATCACACAGGGTTGTCGTGTCAAAAATAATATATAATTTATACTGTGATACAAATTCCACCTTAGCTCCAGTTAAGTTACACCTTGATGAGTGAACCAACTAGTTTTATTCCAGAGCTTTATAGAATATGTATGTTATTTCGCAGGTAACCTCAAGCAGAGGATTTGCAGTCTATTGTAATCGTATTGCATATTGGTTAACGGTGTAATTCTTACCTCAGATTCTGCAAGCTGCAGCGAACATGTCCAAGTATTTTGCTTAGACATTTTATTCCAGAGTCCTGCAGATCATTACTTGACAGATCCAGGGTGATCAGAGATGGGTTTCTAAGAACTGAGCAGAGAAAGCCACAGGAGGATGAGGTGAGACCACATTTCTCCAACCTGCAAAGAATACAGAGTAGATGTAAACCCTAACTGAATGGCATTTTCAGGGCTTTTCACAAAAGGTTGAAGAGTTTGGAGAAGGCAGGAGAAGTGAACAATATAGGACAACATAGCTGAACTAGAAAGTGAGCTGAATTAGTGAATGTTTCCATATCAGCTATTTTGTCCTAGAATGTTCTCCTGCCTTATCCAAACTCTTCACCCTTTTGTGAACTTCACATTTCTTCACCATTGTTGCATTTCAGTACTGTTGATCTCCTACATCGTCTTTGCAGCCACTTCATCTCTAATTGCAGCCCAGTGATGGCTGTATAGCATTTCTCAGGTTTCCTTATGGAACAATTTTTGCATAAAATGTGTTAAAATGGCCATTTGTATTCTCCATTGGAAGCTCATGTTATAGAGTGACAACACAAAAGCACAACTGGAAGTATGGAGCAGCAAAATGTCACCAGCACAGTAAATGTGACAATAAACGTCTTTTAGTGACGCATATTGTCACAATGATAGTGATGTTTCTGAGCCATGCAGGGTCTTCTTCATCAAGCTTAGTCAAAATGAGGATGAAACAGAGGAAGAACTTGTATATCATTTTGTATTGTACTGTACCATGTGTATAATATATGATTCTTTATTGAAGGCTGCTTTAAAGGAGAACTATGAGGTGAGTGCTTTTCACTCACCTCATAGTTCTAGCCGACCTGTGACAATGAGACTGTCACATGTCGGCTCAGTAGATCGGGAGGTGAGCGAACACATACCGGCATTCGCTCAGCTCTTGATCCTGTCACGGCTCTCTGCCGTGACAGGGGAGGGGCTGGCTTCCCCCCTCCCCGCTCTGATCCTCCAGCGCTGACTGGCGGAACGGACGGGGGAGGGGGCGGGTACAGCTGGCTCTGCCTCTAGATAGGCAGAGCCAGCTGTCAGTGACGCAGCTGGGCGGATCCCGGCACAATTGTCGGGATCCGCTTCAGCTGCGGCGTCTCAGTATACCGCGAGCAGCAGCTCAGTCTACAACTATACCGAGCTACAGCTTGCGGTATACTGAGCCTAGGGTGACGGGAGGACGCTAGTTTGTGTCCTCCCGTTACCCTAAGGAGAACTATGGGGAAAAGCCTTAACCCCATAGTTCTCCTTTAACAAAAAGCTCCCCTAATGAAGCTATGATGCGAAATGCATCGGAAGAGAAGAAACTACCAGCCCTTGGACCCTCCATTGAATAATGACCAGATGGTTGTATAAATATATGTAACTAAGATGTGTAGAGTTGAGTAAGGGCTGTAGTTTTCTGAGGGAAATAAACAAGGGGAAAATGTAAGACGTATATGAATTTTAGGTATTCTATGTACAAACAAATGATGGATTTTTTTATGTTTTAATGTTGTACAATAAATTATATTTTTAACAGTAACACAAAGTTGCATACGTCTCATGTATACCCCATTTTTTTATATATATTGGTGTTGTAAGTATTAGGAAGGGAAGAGGCCAAAAGAAAAAATTGTGTGCATGATCCAAAAGGAGGGTTAACTAGTTGGAACTAATTGATCTAGAAAAGGTCTGTAGTTCAGGTGTCTCTAAATTGACTTGAACGTGAGCAGTGGCATCCCCCCAAACTGCTTGCATTTCCTCTAAGTAACAGAATCGTTTTCACCTCAGCTCTTGTATATTGCAGCTCCGATGCTTGAGTTCCGGGTGCAGTAGGTTTATTCCAGAGTCCTGTAGGTTATTCTCTGACAGGTCAAGTTTGATCAGAGATCGGTTTTTGGCTATAACAGAGCAGAGGTCTTCACAGCTCAATGACGTCAGACCACAATTCCTCAACCTAAACGGATGAAGACACTCATGGATGGACAGATGAACCCAAAGAACAATGGTCCACAGCAATATAAATAGGTAGACAGCTGTTTTATGTACATTATGCTCTTCTGAGCTTTTTAAAAGGATTGAAATGGATCAAAGGCATGCTGACCTTTCTTTGTAACTTTGCACTGAGACACAAATCACCAAATACCCCAAACTTTAGATATTTAAAAAGCTAGACTGGACATAAAGTGGTACAAAAGTTCCAGTCAAAATAAAGACATGTTTATCACATTCAGCCAATGGGCGGGAGGTGGAACTTTGAACCTCAGCCATTCCATAATAGGGTTGAACACAAGCAACATGAAGTGAGAATGTATTCTCTGCCTCTAGATAGGCAGAGCCAGCTGTCAGTGACGCAGCTGGGCGGATCCCGGCACAATTGTCGGGATCCGCTTCAGCTGCGGCGTCTCAGTATACCGCGAGCAGCAGCTCAGTCTACAACTATACCGAGCTACAGCTTGCGGTATACTGAGCCTAGGGTGACGGGAGGACGCTAGTTTGTGTCCTCCCGTTACCCTAAGGAGAACTATGGGGAAAAGCCTTAACCCCATAGTTCTCCTTTAACAAAAAGCTCCCCTAATGAAGCTATGATGCGAAATGCATCGGAAGAGAAGAAACTACCAGCCCTTGGACCCTCCATTGAATAATGACCAGATGGTTGTATAAATATATGTAACTAAGATGTGTAGAGTTGAGTAAGGGCTGTAGTTTTCTGAGGGAAATAAACAAGGGGAAAATGTAAGACGTATATGAATTTTAGGTATTCTATGTACAAACAAATGATGGATTTTTTTATGTTTTAATGTTGTACAATAAATTATATTTTTAACAGTAACACAAAGTTGCATACGTCTCATGTATACCCCATTTTTTTATATATATTGGTGTTGTAAGTATTAGGAAGGGAAGAGGCCAAAAGAAAAAATTGTGTGCATGATCCAAAAGGAGGGTTAACTAGTTGGAACTAATTGATCTAGAAAAGGTCTGTAGTTCAGGTGTCTCTAAATTGACTTGAACGTGAGCAGTGGCATCCCCCCAAACTGCTTGCATTTCCTCTAAGTAACAGAATCGTTTTCACCTCAGCTCTTGTATATTGCAGCTCCGATGCTTGAGTTCCGGGTGCAGTAGGTTTATTCCAGAGTCCTGTAGGTTATTCTCTGACAGGTCAAGTTTGATCAGAGATCGGTTTTTGGCTATAACAGAGCAGAGGTCTTCACAGCTCAATGACGTCAGACCACAATTCCTCAACCTAAACGGATGAAGACACTCATGGATGGACAGATGAACCCAAAGAACAATGGTCCACAGCAATATAAATAGGTAGACAGCTGTTTTATGTACATTATGCTCTTCTGAGCTTTTTAAAAGGATTGAAATGGATCAAAGGCATGCTGACCTTTCTTTGTAACTTTGCACTGAGACACAAATCACCAAATACCCCAAACTTTAGATATTTAAAAAGCTAGACTGGACATAAAGTGGTACAAAAGTTCCAGTCAAAATAAAGACATGTTTATCACATTCAGCCAATGGGCGGGAGGTGGAACTTTGAACCTCAGCCATTCCATAATAGGGTTGAACACAAGCAACATGAAGTGAGAATGTATGTATACAGTATGTTACATTGTTGTATTGTTGCTGTAGGTTATTTTAAGGTCCCCATATCATGTTTATTGTCATACATTTTAATCCCCATCTAAAGCCTGATGTTTATAGCAAAGAAGCTATGCCTAGTTCCACTGCCTTATCTGCCCTGGTTAACCAAAATCCCCATCTCCAAAATGTCTCCTCTATATTATGAAATATTTTAACATCCAGGGAAAGTAGGTGCTCTTCATATTGGCTGTAGGAGGTCTACAGGCTACAGAGATCTCACCCATAGAGTCCTTCAGAGCTCTATGATACCTCCACTTAATTTAACTCTCTCATCTACCAAAAGCTGAAATATCGAATTTGGGTGGTCTGACCCTTGAAACGAGCCATGATAAATAGAGTTGAACATCATTGCTGCAATTGTTTGTGAGTAAAGGATTTTAATAACCCTCAGTGGATTGCTCCTCTTTTTTTGTGTGTGTGTGAATGGGTAACTCTGACAGTTTGAAGAACATGTAATTGGGAAACAATATAGAGAAGCAAAATGGGTCAAGAACCGTGCACCCCGAGATGTGTGCGAGTGTTACTAAAGAGAATTGCCCTGACATTGTTGCTGCACCAAGTATTCTAAGTACTCTACACGAGACCCTTTTTAAATCATTATCCCATGTTCCCCGTTACACTTACACAAGTTCTTGTATTCCACGATGGGATGTAAAGAGATTAGAGATGCTGCATCTGTCTTTATGTTTTTGTTCATTGTCAAGAAAGCTGCAATGATCAAACCTGAAAAGATAGGTATGTGAAAAGGTCTATAAATAATTATGATTGACCAGGATAATAAACCTTACACTTTATAGCTGGCTATCATAAGCACAGTCATAGCAGTCTGGATATCATAAGCTCCAATGGTCCAGAAAGCCTATGGTAACAACTGTTTGCAGAAGTCTCAGCACTCGCTTTAAAGTAAACCAAGAAATAGCAGGAGATAAGTGGAGTGATTTTGCTGAAACTTATATCTCAAGCTTAAATTAAATAAAAATCACATGGCTTTGTTTTTATCCAATGCATTTTGCCCAAATGGCAAGAATTTACTAAAATTTCCTGATTTTGACAAAAGGTTTGGCAAAGCAAAAACACCCAATTTATCCCTAAAGACATGACTAAAATCTCCCATTTCAGTGAATACTATAGCATTCCTTCTTACTTTGTACGTCTCCTAATGGCCTTGAAATGCCCCCTCAAAGGCTGTCGTTCCTCAGTTGGTTTTATGATGGCCAACAGTGTCACTCTCAACCTTCTGGATTTCTTTGGAGTATCCACTAAGGGGAGCATGACACTATCAATAAAATCAAAAGAGTGATGTATAATGATATGTGTGTGTGTGTGTGTGCGGGGGGGGAGAATGCTTGACTCTGAAGTTATGAAGGCTAGGCACTGCCTACTCAAATATCAGTTGTAGGTGGATTGAGCCTTTAAATGTATTTTACCAGACAAAAACAAAAGAAAGGTTGTTAATAGGGGAGACATTGGAGCTCGTGTCCCATTTCTTTGGTTTCTGAGATACTAAACTCTCCATGACCTTCCTATAGATTTCAAAGTGACGTGAGAAGCACTTACCAAAGCTTTGAGCACTTTTGAAGAGGTACAGCTAGAATTGATTGCGCCTTTGGCCTTATCACACATCCAGTCATTTTAATTGAGTGCTCGATTAAGCTATTTTTCAAACAGTGCGCTAATGTTCTGTAATCCATATCGCTGAGCCTGTATTCATAGTCACGTGACTTAATGTCTATGTGGGAGAAGCGAGACATAGTCCTTTCAATCAAGTTAGCATCATCTGTTTCATACAAGAGTCTGAATATTCTGCAAGAATGAGAAAAACCAAGGTTTTTCAGCCACGTTTCTAGAACGGAAATCTCATTGAAAGATAACGGACAACCTAGACATCTTCTTGTCTGGTGAATGTCACCAACGAGACCAAACAGGAACTGAACAGTTAATTCCAGGTGTAACTTTCCCACCGATGTCTTCAGCAATTGGCTGAGGGTCCAAATCTCTGAACAGGCGGCATGTTCGTTGGCAGCGTAGGTAATGTGTCTTTCGGATTCGTCAACCAGCACGTAGTACAGAGCGGCAAAGAACTCCTGGATGCTCAGATGGATGAAGCTGTAGCAGGTTCGAATGTCGATATCCTGGAGAAAGATGTTCTGGATCAAGAACGCAGACTCTTCGTCTAATAAAGAAAGCCCGTGTCTTTGAACGTCTTCTTCTTCGAACAAGATCTTCTGATTCCAAACTCCTTCATTAGCCAAAGCACACAACTTTTTGATACAGGTAATTACCTGGTTGGATCCTGTAGTAAGCAAACTTTTCAGGTAGAGCAGGTATATAGATGTAGTTGTATTGCAATTATTCACCACATGAACTCCCCTTTCAATTTTCTGTTTTATTACAGTACATACGATCCAGCATGTTATCGGGACAGCGCACATGGTGAAGATAGTATCGTTGTCCATAATAACACTGAGAGCCAGGTTTGCGTGACCTTTGTCTTTAAAGAAATTGTAGCAGTATTCTTGGCGGTCATTTCCTGTGAATCCCAGAATTTCCACATAGCGAGGGTGTTTAACAAGTTGCTGAAGATTCATCAGCAAGAAGGGTCTTGTGGTGATGATCAGTGAACACCCCCCGAGCATTCTTTTTCTAAGGAAACTGTTTAGCAGTATTTGTTTAGGGACTTCTTGAAAAGGGTTTTCACAGACCTCGGCTCTCATCTCTACGGAACATTTGTACTCATCAAAGCCATCAATCACAAAGAGGAGCTTTTCAGGCTCTTTGAAGATCGAGTTAAGTAGGCCTTGCTCATAATTTAAATGGCACACTTGGCAAAGAAGCTTGGCTAGGCTTATGTTTTTGGTGATGGCGTTGAGTTTTCTACAATTCAGATAAAACACAAAACTGAACATTTCTTGCCACAGATTTCCAGAGGCCCAGTCAAGCATGATCTTTTGAGAGGTCATGGTCTTACCAATACCAGCTGGACCTTGCAGAACGACAGTTCTGGGGACAACTTTATGCTCATCAGGAGAAAACAGGAGGTCGATATCAGTTGGCAAATACTCATGGGAAGATCTGTTGTCCATTATTTGTAGGTGCCTTCTGCCACAAGACCTTATTTCATGTTCTCTCTCCACCTCATTACGATGTTTCTTTATAATCAACAGTCTGGTGTATCTACTCTGCAAACTAACCACCTCCCCTATGCGAGCATTCCTTTCCTCGAAAGTTGAATATTTACTCTTCAGGTGATCAATATAATGCTCTCTGTATTCTGCATAAGATAAATGGTAAAATGTCACCAAAAAAGCAAAGTCTATGTAAAGTCATTCATTGCAGTTGACAATAGAGGTATCAATGTACCGTATTTGCCAGCGTATAAGACGGGTTTTTGAACTTAAAAACATCCCCCGGAAATCGGGGGTCGTCTTATACGCCGGGTATGGCTGTACATAGTACAAATCTTCCGGGTTCCGTCAGTATACTGTGCTGAGCCAATCACGGCAGGCTTTGTATTCATGAATAGAAGGCCTGTATTAATAAATACAAAGCCTGCCGTGATTGGCTCAGCGCAGTATACTGATGGAACCCGGAAGACGGAGGACACAGCGGGGATCGCGGACAAGGTAAGAGACTGTAATCCCGAGTGTGGCTTGGGGTTACCGCTTATGGTACTGAAAATGAACCCCGAGCCACACTCGGGAATAACGCCATGGAGGTTAGTGTGTGTATTCAAACATTATTTTGGGCTATACTCGTCTTATACGACGAGTATAGCCCAAAACCTATATTTTAACATAAAAAGTAGGGGGTCGTCTTATACGGCGGCAAATACGGTAGCAGATTTTCATGATTTTTAACTAACAAGACAATGCTACTTTTATTTATTAAAGTGGATCTTTTAGAAGACTTTACAAGTCTACATGAATATATTCATGACATGCCACACAACAGGAACTACAGACGACTACATTTGAAAAAGATTTGGCTGTACACCTGTGGACAAAGATGAGAAGAATATCATACCTTCTAGACATTTCTCTGGTGATATTTGAAGAAGCTGCAAGTCTGAAAAAGTAAAAAACACATTATGGTAAAATTTTGGTCAGAAAGACTTCGAAAATAATGTATAAATTGTTATAATTCTCCCTTCCAATTGCTAAAAGCCTTCAACTGGAAACGCATTAAAAAAGGCTCTGCTGTACTTTACCATGACCTGAGGGTAGAGCCTTTCGGCTCCCTTTGCTCCATCTCACCATGCCTTTCATTGTTTTTGGATTTCGTTCCTCCACAAGCTTTACCTTGGTTTCCAAATCTTGCTAAGTGGGAGCTAACAAGCTGCGTTTTATATAAATGTATATAAGTTGGATAAATGGCTCCGTGATTGGGCTTCAGCTGTCATATACAAAAGGTGCTTCTGCACACACATTTGGCTACTAAGCCCCAGAGATTGAATGTTTAAGTAATGATGGTTCCTAAGAACACTCCTTTGGGCAGCTGGACAGAGCATGCAGAACTGGTCAACATCTAATGCATGGAGAAACCTTTAGTCTAATGGATATTCTATAACCTTACCTGTTTGAATGCTTTTCACTAGTCTCTCTGCAATGCCCCTGAATCCAATGGCTTTGAGAACTTGAAGCATCACATCTAGAGCTGTCATAGCTCCATAAACATTTACAAGAATGTCCTTAACAGCAATACGGTCTTCGTGTTCCAGGCGTCCACGTGGTATAGAACTTCCACCTTGGTAAGAGAAATCTGATAACTTGTTCTTAAATCGTTTAAATTCTCCACTTGTGAGATGCTCGAGTGCGTCATAAATGACATCCCCAGGAGTTCTACCTTCCGGAGCCTCAGCATCTGAGGAACATCAAAAAAAGATAGATAAGAAGTAGATGTTGGTCAGTGTAATATATATATAAACATCCACAAAAATGAGACGTTGTTCACTAAGAAGAGGAACATTTTAAAGAACAAAACTCTTCAAGAGCAATCATTCAAAACCAGGAACCAGCTTATGTTTAACTGTTCCTGTCAATATCTGTTCATTTCAGGATAACAAATGAATGCTTCTTGAATTATAATACTGAGTGTCCTTTTATGCGTTTTATTTTATTTGTTTTTAATAATTACTGAGACTGGGCTAACCCAGCCCTTCTTACGCTGGCACCCTGGGGTACTTTCTGGCTTCCTTAGGGGTACTTCAAAAAAATGTCATACAGTGTCATGCCTTACCATAGTGCAGGTGGCCCAGCTGCCAGCACTTTGGAAATTAATGGTGCTAATGCAGGGACGGTGGGATCCATTCAGAAAAAGGATGGAAGTTCACCTCCAGACCTGCTTTGGCTCCTGCTCTCTGCCATGCTGATGCAGCAGAGAATCCTAATGTTTTTTTTTCTATCTTGGATAAGAGTCTGGTATGGATTTAATTTCTTTTACATTTTAGACATCCTCGAGTGAACTTTTGAGTGATGGTCTGGATGGTGAATCCCAGAATAGAGCCTGATATGAGTAAGTTGGTGGAATGTGTCTGGGGATAGAGCTGAGAAGGTATTGGCTATCAGTACAGATTCAATGGTATTCCTAGGAGGACTTAACCTGTGGTCATGTGATGTAGTGAGTGGCTTTGCTTTTGTAGCGCTCACCCCCGAAGGAGCTCCTACCTGTTTGCTCCAGCCACCGGCCCTGTTTGATCAGCAACAGCACACCGACACTCATGGACAGAATGGACTCCAGTCTTAGGGTCTTTTTTTTGTAGATTTATTTGCAAAGATTAACAGGAGAGAGGATTTGGGGTCTGTAGGATGCCCTTGGGGTTTTCTTCAGAGGACTGCTTCCTCCCCTAGCAACAACTAGGGCAAGGTTTCTTCACCAATACTGCGAACAACCAGGATGGTCCAGTAACTTATATGGAGAAGGATAACTATCTCTGGACTCAGGTAAGGACCTCTGGCTTCTTCTAGAACAGACACCTGGAATAGGGTGAGGGATCTCTCTTGTGGGTCCCAGACGGACGCTCTCACCAGCTCCTCTGCGGTACCCCTCGACAAGAAGACTCTACCTCCGGCCCAGCTTCCATCAGGTCTTTCCTCAGAAGTATCTGGAATCTCTGTGCCCTCAGCATCTGCCACTTGCCAAGGAGCACTCCTGATTAGTAGTAGTATCTTCTCAGAACAAGACACCCAACACCTGCCACGTGTATGGGGCCCAAGCAAATTTCCTATGGTGTCCTAGGCCTCCAGGCCCCCAGCATCTGCCATGTGCTGAGGCCAAGGCCATTTGTCTGTAACACAGAGACCTCCTAGGGCGAGGCTCGTAGGGAGAAGAGAACTCTGCATAGCGTCCCCAGACCTTTTATTACCTGCCCTCAACCATACATCTGAGTCATCCTGCTCAGGGATTGGTCAGGGTCAGGTGCATAGTCATAATCTGAGGATGAATCCTCCCTCACTGTATGCTAAGGCTCCCTTTTCCTCAGCAACAGGAGGAGCAATAAATCCAGTAGACTCAGGGACACCTATAGAGTGCAGAGCTCTGAATAATCAGTATCTAGACTGGTTATAGTCCAGGTATTTCTAAATTGGATAGCAAAATTCCAGAGGGCGCTACACTTTTGTAAAGGGTTGCGCATTGTCATTGAAGATGCACTGCGGTGTTATGGTGTAATGTGGCCTTCACATTATAGTACTACCATTACTGATACTTCTCTTTGAGAAACTATATTAAAAATATATCAGCATTTAAAAGAAAAAGTTTTCTTATAAGAAAATTCTCACCTCCAGTAGTTAAGGCTGCCATGATTAGCTGGGTAGGTCACAACTTCACATTCACTGAAAGAGATATACCAGTATTTAAAGAACACATTTGCTTAGAGTCATCTTTCCCAAAAAAACTGAACATCCATTAGAAAAGATTTTTAAAAAACAAAGTATTTAAAGGCTCAGTTCACCCACAGTTGATATGTCAATGTTTATTGGTAGGTGCTGGAGAGTGAAAGTGGACCTGAACTCAAAAAAATGAGTTAGCGGGAACATCTAGAAATGTCAATTTCGCATAAGCTGTACCCTCTAAAATACTTTTTTGTCTTGAATTCCTCCTTAAAAACACTCCCTGAACTTCCTGAGCCTACAGCCTTTTTTGGTTATATATCTGCAGTGTGAGATCGAAGGTACAGCTGCCTCTGTGCTGCATATATCTCCATGCATCTGCCTCACCCATTCTGTGGATATGTGCTTCGTGCCTCTCGTGCTACTTCTTGAACATTCCCCACCAGTTATAGGATCTCCAGTTTATTAGGGGGGCAGCTATGACATGAGAAAGCAAATCTCTGCTCCTCAGCCCTTACTAAGATAGCCGCCCCAATACAGGGACATAGTGCAGAATAAGGCATGGCTAGTCAATAAAGGGGAAAAGTCAGCTGCCAGGAGACCATGGGCAATACTGGTGGCCAATCTTTTGTCCAGTACTTGCCTTTTTTGAGCATCATCCAGAGTTTGATTAATTTTTATACACCCTAACCCTTAACTATCTGTCGGGAGCTCTCTTTTTGCAATCTATGTGCGGAGTTCTTGGGTTTACACATCTGCTGTGTCCACTATGAGTGGTTTCCAACATCCCTGCAGGTTTTTTTGTGTACATGTTATGGTATGGAGAATGTAATCGAAGAGCAAGGAACACACAAAGGTGGACTGGAAAACCCAAAATTCCCATATGGAAAAGAGCATGGAATTATTGAAGGGAGATCTCACTCTTGGACAATCCATGATATATAGGAAGCTAAGGGCTAAGGGCTGACTGTGGATGCCACACTGTGGATTATGCTGGACCACACCTGCTGGTGGTCATAGAATGCCACCCTATGGATGATGCTGGACCACACTTGCTGGTGATGATAGAATGCCACCCTGTGGGTGATGCTGGACCACACATACGGGTGATGATAGAATGCCACCCTGTGGGTGATGCTGCATCGTTCCTACGGGTGATAATAAAATGCCACCCCGTGGGTGATGCTGGACCACACCTGCTGGTGATGATAGAATACCCCCCTGTGGGCGATGCTGGGCCACACCTTCAGAAGTATCTGGAATAATCCTGCTCAGGTGAACTGTATGCTAACCTACGGGTGATAATAAAATGCCACCCCGTGGGTGATGCTGGACCACACCTGCTGGTGATGATAGAATACCCCCCTGTGGGCGATGCTGGGCCACACCTGCTGGTGATGATAGAATACAACCCTGTGGGTGATGCTGGACCACACCTGCAGGTGATGATAGACTACAACCCTGTGGGTGATGCTTGACCACACCTGCTGGTGATGATAAAACACCCTCCTTGTTGGTGATGCAGGAAGAAGACCAAGAGAAGAAGACAATTGGCACAGACTTTAAGAGACACAATTTTACTGATTCTGTATAGAAGTGTCTGCAATTACGCAGGTTATTACATCGAGGTTAAAGCCCATTTCCTGGCTCCACACTTTCCCCCTGTGTCCCCCTCCTTCCTTGAAGCCCTCTCTTCTTCCCAACTGTATTTTCAGCAATTTTTTGACTTACCTTTTTCAAATATCTTCAGGCCGCTCACATGAAGCTGTTGGGTCCTTTTCCTATTTGCTTTTTCTCTGGGTATTCACATGTCCTCTCTGCACCATGCAGGGCATGGTATTGGCGCACTCAGGAGGGGGGTCTATGATGCCCTGCACTCGCAGTATGTCCTCAGTCTTCCAGGTTGATTGATGCTGGGCGCCATTCCCCCCAGAATACTATGGATGTCTTGCAGTAAAAAGAGATAACTGGGACGGTGCAGCTCTGGACTTAAGGTAACTATTGCAGCCTGAGTTAAAAACAAAATTGGGTTGAGCTTTTATGTTGTATTTGGCACCGTTGCTGGGTTCACTGTGTAGCATTGGTAGCTCACCGAATGTGTTTTCACTTGCGACTAGGACTGATCTTTAAACTAGCAGAAATGTGACTACACCCAGCCTGAAAACACACTGCCTTGGCATGCATACATACTATGGTGACAAAACACAATCCCAGTATCATTAAATGACTCACAGCCTGTATGTAAGTGCTATTGTGCTCCAATGTCTTTGCCAGGCATATATTAAAAGAGAACTATGGGGTAACCTTTTTGTTCCATTGTTCTCTTTAAGGTTATGGGAGGACATATACCCTGTTTCCCCGAAAATAAGACCTACCCCGAAAGTAAGACCTAGCACCATTTCTCAAGATTCCTATAATATAAGACCTACCCCGAAAATAAGACCTAGTTTGGTGGTAGCATGTGAGGGGGAACTTGCAGGAGAGATGGTATCGGCCTGCAGGGACATACTGTATTAAGGGGATGACAGGGGACTCCCTCTGGCCGGCGCAGTGACAGGGAGCACTCCAGTACCATACTTCACCAACTGCTGTCCCCGAAGGCACTGCTTAATGTAATGGTACTGTACTGTGTGTACCGGTAAATGGTACCGTACTCTACCTCGCTGTCCACTGTCTGATGTCCGCACTGCTGGTACCGCTGTCCGGTACTGTGACAGGCGGAGTGATACCAGATAACTTTTGATTGTTGTACATTTTGTTGCAAATTAAAAAAATAAGACATCCCCTGAAAATAAGACCTAGTGTGTTTTTGTGGGGCAAAAAAAATATAAGACAGCGTCGTATTTTCGGGGAAACACGGTACTAACCTCCTCCTGTGACCCAAAGCTCAGTATATAGCTGGACAGACAGCAGTAAAAACCTGCCAGAGGTTTAACAATTACCACTCCTATAAGGAATAGGCAACATGTTTATGTTGATATCCCCCTCCATACCAGCACATATTCACCTTTACATCACTCCCCCTCTGCTTTATTAGCTACCAGGAGTCCAATCGAGTCTAGGATTTCCTGGAGTTGTATATTACACAAAGCTATGAACTGATTGGCTCAGCACTGTCACATGTACAGAGTCACATGCTCCTCTATAGCCGGATGTACTGGGCATTTTCTTTGGCTCTCGGTGCTGATTAGGGCTGGGCTCGATGTTCGAGCTGAATGTGAGTTCAACTCGAACATCGGCGGTTTGTGTGTTTGGCGAGCCCTGATTGTCTAAAGCAGTGGTTCTCAACCTGTGTAACCTCGGGACCCACATTTGTCCTCGGTCATTAAGTCGCGACCTAAGTCGCACTGCAATAAAACGCACAGCATTGGGGTACGACGCATTCCGGTGCAGGCGATTGACTGGAGTGGATCCTCAGCCTGGGGTCCAGTGTGGGCTGTGGTGCTGTGACGGAGCTCCATCCATTTGTGCATTGCTTGTACAGCTCCCTTGCGTGCTCTGTAGAAGTGCCGGGAGCCAGAATGTGTCATTCCGGTCTAGGCACCTCTACAGGTAAAGCGAGGGTGCTGTAAGCAATGCATGTATGGATGGAGCTCCCTCACGGCCATAGCCCTAGCCCACCCCACCACAAGCTGACACTCAGTGCCAGGCAGCATGTTTTAAATAGCTTCTTGTCACGAGAACTGGGGGAGGCCGAGGAGCCTCTCACCTAGAAAAGTGGAAGGTACGTGGCGACCCACTGAACACGGGGTCGCGATCCACCAGTTGAGAACCAAGGGTCTAAAGCCTTGCACCTGACCACAGGTCAGGAGCAAGACTTTGCCCAATCAGGGCACAGAGAACGGTGAGAGCCATGAGTGGGCAAAGTCATGATGAGTCATGGCGAGCCCAATCACGGCTCACCCTGTTACAACTGTAAACAGTTGGGCGGAGCTAGCTGTCAATGCTAGCTCCGCCCAAGTGCCGAGGGCATGTGGCCTGGTATGGGAGAGGGGGGCACTTTTTTTTTTAAATGGGGTCCCTCCTAACATTCCTACCAGACCTAAAGGGTCTGGTATTGTTTGGGAGGGGGAACTGCACAGTTTAAGAATAAAAAACATTAATTTTTTTTATTAGAAATGTTAGTTTTGCTGCAGCAGGTTCTATACAAATCATACAGATTTGCCTCTTTACAGGCAGGTTAAGGGGACCCCCCAAGCACGATATTTAAAGGAATTTTTCATTTTTATTGTTACCCTTTATGTGATGTTAAAATCACTGCTCCTTTAAAACTGTATTTTTTAAAAGTGTTTTTTTTTCATTGATTCCTGTCCCCCGGGGCAGTACCCTCATACATGTCCCCCAGGGCAGTACCCAGATCCCCATAAATGTTCCCCAGGGCAGTACCCGTATCCCCATACATGTCCCCCAGGGCAGTACCCGGATCCCCATAAATGTCCCCCAGGGCAGTACCCGGATCCCCATACACCTTTTATGGCCAATAGCTTGCATATAAGCCCTCTTAAAGGGGACAATTGTTTTTGAAAGTTCTACCCCCATTGACTTGCATTGAGTTCGATTTCAAACTTTTTGGATGTTCTAAAGTTCTAATTCGAACCGAGCACGGGCCTGTTCGGCCCATCACTGAGCCAAATGGCAAGGAAGTAGAGGATAGGCTTGAAGTTTATTTAGGGTTAGGCCTCTGCTCCTGGCCCCATATCATAGTATTGGCGCCTGAGTGGCTCATCAGCAAATACCAATGCAGTGAGTCACATGTTCCCAGTACCCAGAAGTACCGGGGATTTTTTTTTCTTTTCCAATTAAATGGATTTTTACAAACCATAAGGCCAGTCTCTTCATGCCTGGCAACCACGCTTTGCAGGTCATAGGTGGATATTGATTTTAGTTTAATGAAAAAAAGACATCAGCACTGCTAGGCACACCTATAAACAATCCATTTGGGTACACCGGTCTGACCCTAGTATTAAATCAACTGCACGACATTCCTGAATTCACACACACACCTATAAACACAATACCACTTTGTTGTTCTTCATTCAACAACCATCAATCGCCGACTTACTGATTCTTAGAAAAATCTACATGTTTTGACAACTATATCTCTTAATAAATATAAGATTCGACACTGGTCACCACTGTAAGGGGGATTCTACACTGACCACCAATGTAAGGGGGGATTCTACACTGGCCACCAATGTAAGGGGGGGATTCTACACTGGCCACTAATGTAAGGAGGGATTCTACACTGACCACCAACGTAAGGATTTGACACTGACCACCAGTGTAAGGATTCGACACTGACCACCAATGTAAAGGTGGATTCGACTCTGACCACCAATGTAAAGGTGGATTCGACTCTGACCACCAATGTAAAGGTGGATTCGACTCTGACCACCAATGTAAAGGTGGATTCGACTCTGACCACCAATGTAAAGGTGGATTCGACTCTGACCACCAATGTAAAGGTGGATTCGACTCTGACCACCAATGTAAAGGTGGATTCGACTCTGACCACCAATGTAAAGGTGGATTCGACTCTGACCACCAATGTAAAGGTGGATTCGACTCTGACCACCAATGTAAAGGTGGATTCGACTCTGACCACCAATGTAAAGGTGGATTCGACTCTGACCACCAATGTAAAGGTGGATTCGACTCTGACCACCAATGTAAAGGTGGATTCGACTCTGACCACCAATGTAAAGGTGGATTCGACTCTGACCACCAATGTAAAGGTGGATTCGACTCTGACCACCAATGTAAAGGTGGATTCGACTCTGACCACCAATGTAAAGGTGGATTCGACTCTGACCACCAATGTAAAGGTGGATTCGACTCTGACCACCAATGTAAAGGTGGATTCGACTCTGACCACCAATGTAAAGGTGGATTCGACTCTGACCACCAATGTAAAGGTGGATTCGACTCTGACCACCAATGTAAAGGTGGATTCGACTCTGACCACCAATGTAAAGGTGGATTCGACTCTGACCACCAATGTAAAGGTGGATTCGACTCTGACCACCAATGTAAAGGTGGATTCGACTCTGACCACCAATGTAAAGGTGGATTCGACTCTGACCACCAATGTAAAGGTGGATTCGACTCTGACCACCAATGTAAAGGTGGATTCGACTCTGACCACCAATGTAAAGGTGGATTCGACTCTGACCACCAATGTAAAGGTGGATTCGACTCTGACCACCAATGTAAAGGTGGATTCGACTCTGACCACCAATGTAAAGGTGGATTCGACTCTGACCACCAATGTAAAGGTGGATTCGACTCTGACCACCAATGTAAAGGTGGATTCGACTCTGACCACCAATGTAAAGGTGGATTCGACTCTGACCACCAATGTAAAGGTGGATTCGACTCTGACCACCAATGTAAAGGTGGATTCGACTCTGACCACCAATGTAAAGGTGGATTCGACTCTGACCACCAATGTAAAGGTGGATTCGACTCTGACCACCAATGTAAAGGTGGATTCGACTCTGACCACCAATGTAAAGGTGGATTCGACTCTGACCACCAATGTAAAGGTGGATTCGACTCTGACCACCAATGTAAAGGTGGATTCGACTCTGACCACCAATGTAAAGGTGGATTCGACTCTGACCACCAATGTAAAGGTGGATTCGACTCTGACCACCAATGTAAAGGTGGATTCGACTCTGACCACCAATGTAAAGGTGGATTCGACTCTGACCACCAATGTAAAGGTGGATTCGACTCTGACCACCAATGTAAAGGTGGATTCGACTCTGACCACCAATGTAAAGGTGGATTCGACTCTGACCACCAATGTAAAGGTGGATTCGACTCTGACCACCAATGTAAAGGTGGATTCGACTCTGACCACCAATGTAAAGGTGGATTCGACTCTGACCACCAATGTAAAGGTGGATTCGACTCTGACCACCAATGTAAAGGTGGATTCGACTCTGACCACCAATGTAAAGGTGGATTCGACTCTGACCACCAATGTAAAGGTGGATTCGACTCTGACCACCAATGTAAAGGTGGATTCGACTCTGACCACCAATGTAAAGGTGGATTCGACTCTGACCACCAATGTAAAGGTGGATTCGACTCTGACCACCAATGTAAAGGTGGATTCGACTCTGACCACCAATGTAAAGGTGGATTCGACTCTGACCACCAATGTAAAGGTGGATTCGACTCTGACCACCAATGTAAAGGTGGATTCGACTCTGACCACCAATGTAAAGGTGGATTCGACTCTGACCACCAATGTAAAGGTGGATTCGACTCTGACCACCAATGTAAAGGTGGATTCGACTCTGACCACCAATGTAAAGGTGGATTCGACTCTGACCACCAATGTAAAGGTGGATTCGACTCTGACCACCAATGTAAAGGTGGATTCGACTCTGACCACCAATGTAAAGGTGGATTCGACTCTGACCACCAATGTAAAGGTGGATTCGACTCTGACCACCAATGTAAAGGTGGATTCGACTCTGACCACCAATGTAAAGGTGGATTCGACTCTGACCACCAATGTAAAGGTGGATTCGACTCTGACCACCAATGTAAAGGTGGATTCGACTCTGACCACCAATGTAAAGGTGGATTCGACTCTGACCACCAATGTAAAGGTGGATTCGACTCTGACCACCAATGTAAAGGTGGATTCGACTCTGACCACCAATGTAAAGGTGGATTCGACTCTGACCACCAATGTAAAGGTGGATTCGACTCTGACCACCAATGTAAAGGTGGATTCGACTCTGACCACCAATGTAAAGGTGGATTCGACTCTGACCACCAATGTAAAGGTGGATTCGACTCTGACCACCAATGTAAAGGTGGATTCGACTCTGACCACCAATGTAAAGGTGGATTCGACTCTGACCACCAATGTAAAGGTGGATTCGACTCTGACCACCAATGTAAAGGTGGATTCGACTCTGACCACCAATGTAAAGGTGGATTCGACTCTGACCACCAATGTAAAGGTGGATTCGACTCTGACCACCAATGTAAAGGTGGATTCGACTCTGACCACCAATGTAAAGGTGGATTCGACTCTGACCACCAATGTAAAGGTGGATTCGACTCTGACCACCAATGTAAAGGTGGATTCGACTCTGACCACCAATGTAAAGGTGGATTCGACTCTGACCACCAATGTAAAGGTGGATTCGACTCTGACCACCAATGTAAAGGTGGATTCGACTCTGACCACCAATGTAAAGGTGGATTCGACTCTGACCACCAATGTAAAGGTGGATTCGACTCTGACCACCAATGTAAAGGTGGATTCGACTCTGACCACCAATGTAAAGGTGGATTCGACTCTGACCACCAATGTAAAGGTGGATTCGACTCTGACCACCAATGTAAAGGTGGATTCGACTCTGACCACCAATGTAAAGGTGGATTCGACTCTGACCACCAATGTAAAGGTGGATTCGACTCTGACCACCAATGTAAAGGTGGATTCGACTCTGACCACCAATGTAAAGGTGGATTCGACTCTGACCACCAATGTAAAGGTGGATTCGACTCTGACCACCAATGTAAAGGTGGATTCGACTCTGACCACCAATGTAAAGGTGGATTCGACTCTGACCACCAATGTAAAGGTGGATTCGACTCTGACCACCAATGTAAAGAGGGATTCGACACTGACCACCTATATAAAGAGGGATTCGACACTGACCACCAATGTAAGGAGGGATTCTACACTGGCCACCAACGTAAGGATTTGACACTGACCACCAATGTAAGGAGGGATTAGACACTGACCATCAATGTAAGGGGGGATTCGACACTGACCACCAATGTAAGGGGGGATTCGACACTGACCACCAATGTAAGGGGGGATTCGACACTGACCACCAATGTAAGGGGGTTTTTTTTCTTGGGGTGCAGGTTATCCGGACCCACTGCTTTGTTTGCATTGAGCATTTTAAGTCTTTGTTGTATCCCGGTTTCTGTCAACCACTGGGGTATATTTTGAGTTAAACTGGGAGTTTTATCATGTGTGTCAAACCCGTTTCCCTCCTGAGTGTATACTGAGGAGAAAAAAGCGTTCAGCGCCTCGGCCCTCTCCTTGTCGTTTGTGACTAGCTTCCCGCTTCCATCCTAGATTCCATCCTTTATTGGGCCTATCTGCTCCTTTTGTAAGGGGGGATTCGACACTGACCACCAATGTAAGGGGGGATTCAACACTGACCACCAATGTAAGGGGGGATTCGACACGGACCACCAATGTAAGGATTCGACACTGACCACCAATGTAAGGATTCAACACTGACCACCAATGTAAGGGGGGATTCTACACTGACCACCAATGTAAGGAGGGTTTCTACACTGACCACCAATGTAAGGAGGGTTTCTACACTGACCACCAATGTAAGGAGGGATTCAACACTGACCACCAATGTAAGGAGGGATTCAACACTGACCACCAATGTAAGGGGGGATTAGACACTGACCACCAATGTAAGGGGGGGATTCGACACTGACCACCAATGTAAAGAGGGATTCGACACTGACCACCAATGTAAAGAGGGATTCGACACTGACCACCAATGTAAGGAGGGATTCTACAATCTACACTGACCACCAAAGCATACATTTACTAGTGCTTTAATTCCATTAATCTAAATTACCCTGTTGCATTATGGGTGGACTCGGGCCCTTGCTGTCTGTAAGGACCCGCTGCTGGGTGAAAAGGGTGACTGCTCACAGCACACTAAAAAGGTAAAAAGTGTGACTGGTCGTCTGGAAGCATTAGTACCTAGAGGATCCGAGGACCTAACAAGATTAGTCCAGTATTTCTAGCAAAGGCTGACCGGAGTTCAGCTTCAACCACTGAGGTGATGCCGGCAGTCATCTCATCAATCTAGAGCTAGAACTGGAAAGTGGTAGTAGCTCAGTTGTGCTACTAACATTACAATCAGTTAAGTACGAGGAGTGATTCAGCTATTAGATTTAATTCTAGCAATGAGGAAATGGGAAAGAAAAAGTTGCAACCCACCTTGCACGTGATATCCTTCTCTGGTTTGGTCTCACTGTTTATGTTCATTTCTGTTAACCATTTGTTATGTTTCTCCTTATTTCCATTGTCTCAAGGAGGACTTTTCTTCAACCAAGGATTGTCATTCAGAAATAGGTCTATGTTCTTTTGGTACTTCTACCTTTCTGTCATATATGTTTCTTCTGGCTTCACCTTGGCTACCATAACCCGCCTACATTAACACCTCCTATAGTAGACTCGAACTTGCTTTATTTTCCTGTAAGGCTGTAATGGGCAAGTCCAGGCAACATTTGTTGACTAAAGTTTCCAGGAAGTATATTTGTACTGTAATGGCTTGGAAAACGTACTCTATCTACTTCCTTCAAGATAACAGCCAGGGCTGGGGCACTGACTAATGAGATGATGGTACTGGGGTGTTGTGTCTGCCAGGTGCAGAAAGTATAACTTGGCTTCCTTACAGTGGAGGGGACAGGCTAATGGTGGGAGAGATGTCAGGAAGAGTGTGGTAGGGCTAAGAAAAGTGTGTAGAGACCAGAAGAGAAAAGAGGAAAGGGGGAGATAGATGGAAAAAAAAAAAGAGGAGGAAAGGAAAACAAGAAGAAAAAGAAAAAGGGGAGGAAAACAAGAAAAAGGAAAAAAGGAGAGGAAAACAAGATAGGAGGAGGGGAAAACAAGATAGGAGAAGAAAGCAAGAAAGAAAAGAAAGCAAGAAATGGGAGAAGAAAGCAAGAAAGAGGAAAGAGGAGAAGAAAAACAAGAAAGAGTAAAGGAAAGGGGATTAAAAAAAAAGAAAAAAGAGAGAAAAAGGAGAAAATAGAAGAGAAAAGAAAAGAAGAAGAGGAAAAACATCGGTGTGGAAAAGAAGAGCAGAGGAGAAAAATGGGAAAAGAGAAGAGAGGACGGGAAGGAGAGAGAATTAAATGAAAGGCTAGAAAGAAGATAGGAATGTGATGGGAAAGGAGAGGAATATGAATAAGAAAGGCAATGAAGAGGAGAAGGAAAAGAGAGGAAGAAGAGAGGATGATAAAAAGAAGAGGAGGAGAGCAAGAAGAAATTAATAGGAGGATAGGAAAAATGAGAATAAGAAGAGGTGTAGAAAGGACCGGAGTGGAAGTGGGGGAAAAAAAGAGAGGAGAATAAGAAGAGGTAGACGAGAGAAATAAGAAAATGTGAAAGAGAAGAGAGAGAGAAGAGGAGAAGAGAGGAAGAAGAAAGAGAGCGAGAGAGAACAAGAGAGAGAGTAGAAAGGAGATGAAAGGAGAGCAGAAGAAGGAAAAATATAGAAAATATAAAGAACATTTGGTTTTCCTTTTGTTACATCTATTTGTCTTTAGATTGAATAGAAAATAAATGAAATGTTGCAAGTCAATATTGCTAAAAGAAAGGCGTGTGTGTCCCCTCAGAAAAACCAACAAAACAAACGGAAACTCTTTATGCATTAGTTTGTTATTTTTCGGGAAGATTTGAGGTGTTGAGGGAATTGCTATTCCTATGCATATTTCCATTTCTGGGGGGACGATGCTCAATGAGTGTGTTTCTGTGCAGTTGCAGAATTGTCCCCCTAGGATTTGATCCCGGTGTAGGTCACATGCCACACTGTACATCTACACTGGGGTTGCCACCTTCTGGCACACAGAGACCCAAATAGGGGAGGGGTAGCAGAGCCTAAAGGGCACCGTGGCTTTATAGACGTGGTTAATCCGGTGTGATTTAGCCATACCACTCTAGTGATCCTGTTACAGTTGGCAACTTCGAAGCAAGGGGATCTTTGAAGAAAGCTCCTACTACAGCACTTCCAGTGAACACTATAGTTACTTCAGATTGGTTTCCTAGCACATAGTAACCAACAGAAGGGAAGTTATAGGTTTGCAGAATATAAGGTCCTTTCTGGTTATTGAACGGCAACATTCAAACATACCCCTCCCTTAAAATTGAAACCCTGGACTTACACGAAAACCCATTGTACCTATATGGGTGGTGGGGCACATAGCATGTCATGCTTCACACTCACACCTGTAGAAACACCTTCAACTGCTAATGCCATGCACCAATCCATGCTACAGACCATCCACTATTGCTATCATAAAATCTGCATTAACACTCAACTGTGGTGGCCATTACCCTCTCTTTCACTTATACAGTGGTACCTTGGTTCACGGACTTAATTCGTTCCACGATTCTGGTCACGAACCGAATCAAATTTCCCCGTAATGTAAATGAGGTTAATCCGTTCTAAACCATATGTAAAAAAAAAATTTACCACAAAAATATGAAAC
This sequence comes from Nanorana parkeri, assembly GCF_000935625.1. NCBI lineage: Eukaryota > Metazoa > Chordata > Amphibia > Anura > Dicroglossidae > Nanorana > Nanorana parkeri. Next base: position 215,517 of record NW_017307594.1, on the reverse strand, counting down.
AAAGTACAGTACAATATGAAGAGAGTGAACACTTTTCTTGAGGCGACTGCTGGAGAGGAGGACAGGAAGGTGGGTGGGGAGGAGGTTATTGTTTGGAGGGAGAGTCTCCCTCCATAAGGACATCGGGGAAATAACCTTCAGGGGTTTCCTCTTGTCGCCTTCATTACCGCTCTGCGCATTCTTGTCCCCTTCATTACCCCCACTTTCTTTTTACCACCATGCTTGCTCTGCACTTTCTTTGGAGCCATGCTGGCTTGAATAATACTGTACAGTACTGTATGTGCTAATAAGCGCACAAAAAAAGCTTCACAGCAAGTGTGCACAGGTCTGTCTGTGACCGCGATGAGGACTAGAGGAAGCCACGACAACGCGTCAGGCGGGGAAAATGGCCGCGGTCGTGTTCGTAACCCGATGTGGAGTGCGCGAACGGAAGCAAAATTTTGACGAACTTTTGCCAGGTGGACACCAGTGTCCTTCCCTTCAGGAGCAATGCACTACGAGGGGTCAGGGATGGACCCTGTCTCTTCGGGAGACGGACCCTTTAGATTGCATACCTTCTGTGCACTTTTTGGTTCACTTTTTGGGTGTTTCGATGCACGCCAAATCTGTTCCTTCAGCTTTGCAGTACTTGTGGTGGAAATACTTTACAGTGTATGCAAGATCCATCTCTGTTCCTTACTACAGTATATAATGAGGGTCTTATGGCATAAAATGGGTCAAGAATTTTACTTTCCCCATTGACCCAAATGTATTTTTTTGCCAAAAGCTCAGCCACGTGCAAACTTTGTTTTGTTCAGTTCTCTATTCTGCTTCCAATTCTTATTACAGTTGTATGTGGGGGTCACAAGGGGCAACAATCAGTTAGGCAAAGTTTAACCCCTTCCTGGAGTACAGTGGATTTCCAATCCTGTCCTAGCAGATCTAGTCCCCAGGCTTGTACATGTTCATATAAACCCTCTGATTCTTTAAGACTTGAGATCTTGCAAGTGATAGTTGTGCAGAATATGATCTCTTCCTCAGGCTTCCGAGTTGAATAATGGACAGTGTAATTTAACCCAGAAGTCATAACAGATCTGCCCCGTGCATCACCGTGGCCTGCACTCACAGTGTAGTGATGCACAAGGTGGTGTTGATGTCATCACCACTCTCTGCATCACTCAGGACTTCCAATTGTATGTGCTTGGAATCCTGCAGACCCAAGTCAAATAATTCTCCTGGGACAATCACATGCTCAGACTCCCAATGCGTACAATGCTTCAACATAAACTTTATAGTGGTCTGGGGGTACCCCGCTTGTCTAAAGGTTATCTGGTGGCTCAGATTAGCCAGCCTACCAAATATCGTGTAATATCTGAACTACCTGTTTGGGTAGGCAAGATATAGAAACAATAGAAGTTGACACTTTAAAAATAGACCATATCGTATGGCTTCCATCTAAGGATAGGCATAAGGTGTGAAACCCGATGATATACCATAAACAAAATTCCAAATCGGAGGGCCTGGAACACTTAAAACTCCTTGGTGGACAAGAACAGATTTGGAAATTATAGCAGGCAGATCTCACCTTTGGATCACCTAAGACATAAGGGGCTGACTCAGTCCACTAGAACTCACTTCTAAAGGAGACTCGCCCTTTTAAGCTACTTTGCAGGCTGCTGTAAAATGTATCTATGCAGTGGCACCGCTTGTTTAGTCTAGGGGGATTGATAAATAAGGTGAAATACCCACCTTATTCCCCCAAAGCTGCTTTTCCTTGCTGCTCGAATGGTCACACTCTTGGACATCATCACATACATTATACGGGAGGGAGGCAAGTGCCTGCTCCCGTTCCGGGAGCGACAAGGGGCGAAAAAGAACATGGGCTGCTTGGGGAGGGGGAGGCATAAGGTAATTTGTACTACTTTTTAATGCCCCTAGGCAAAACAGCATTTAACACATGCAGTGCAGGGAGTAAGATGGCCCACTGCATCAGTATATTTAGGGATGCACCGATACTAGTATCGGTGCTGATACCGAGTATTAGGGCGAGTACTCGTACTCGCCCAAATGCTCCCAATACCTATCCTGATACAGGAACTTCCGGTATCAGGAAGCCAGAAGGCGAGTCTTTACCTGCCCCCCTGATTGGCCAGAAAGCTGGCTCCATGCTCCCTCTTCGCCTGGTGGCGAGGGAGCATGGAGCTAGTTTCCGTGACAATCAGAAAGCCGAGCACTCAGGAAGCTGGCCAATCAGGAAGCCAGACGGTGAATCATTACCCACCCCCGGCACCTGATTGGCCAGAAAGCCAGCTCCATGCTTCTTCGTCACCTAGTAACGGGAGAGCATGGAGATGGCTTCCTGGCTAATCAGGAAGCCAGGCAGCGAGTCATTACACGCCGCCCGGCTCCCTAATGGGCCTTCCGGTATCGGTATTACGTACCAAAAAAAAATATATTGGTACTTGATACCGAAAAACCGGTATCGGTGCATCCTTAGGTATATTCAGCTATTATCCTGTGTACCACCAACCAACACTACTGTGCTTGAGGTCACTGTAAATTAATTGATTAATTCAATTCCGATAGCTTTTTGAAAATCTTCCTTCATTCCCATTCCATCGTTGTCCTCCACCCCAATCTAGAGTCCTGTCATTGAACCTGTTTGTTGCCAAGCTCCCTATAGTACCTGCCCCTAGTGATTATATTTTTCCACAAGGCTGTCCTAAACTGGAATGTGGGTGCGCTTCTTAGCCTGCATGCTAGTACAATGTGAACGTGTCTGTGTATGCGTAAGTCCATTCAAGAAAAGAACATTGGGTGGTCAGGTCATCTGCAAATGTGAAAAGGCTATCAACGTACAGAAAAAAAAAAAAAAAAAAAAAAGAATACCAGAGCCGTTATTTTTGTAGAAACAAGTCAGCTTCATTTAAATAAAACACTATATGACTTAAAAAGTTGAATAAATAGAGTTTGAGGTGAAAGATAAGAAAATCATAATCATGAATATGATTAAAAAATAGAGAACTCAACAGAAGTCCAGGATGCAACTTTTCAAAAAGTTGCTCTAGAAGGCAGCTGGAGCACACCATCGTGACGTCACTCTCCTCCGACTTCATTCGTAAGGGACCATTTTGCGCTTCTTTGCTGGTTCATCCTCCATGAGTTGAGTGTAGCTATTGAGAAAAAGTGCTGAATTGCGATGCAGGACCGCATTGTGATGCTGAATTAAGTCAGGGTCTATGAAGCTTCTTTTATGGACAGGTGGCTCTCCGTATCTGCTCGTTGAAGGTCGTGGGTGGAAACTGCTGGCAGGCGTCAACATTTTATCTTGGGACTGGCTTGCCATAGATGTCGGGATGTTGTTAATAATGGCGGGCATTTTATGTTGCATTACCTCAGTGGCAATCGGATGGCGTACATTGTTGGGCATGGTTTGCGACATTGACGGGGCTGTCAAGAGATGCTGCGGAAGTCTTTCGACCAATCTCTTTTTTGTAATATATCCTACTTTCTTCTTCGATTCAGGAAGAGATGCCCGGATTTTCATGGTCGTCATCATGGCTCGAATTTTTTGGATTCCAATTTTGGTGGAACGGTACCACTCCGAGAAGGCGGGGTTGTAGTTGACATTAGGTGCCAAGTAAAAAGGGGCATCTGGCGCCATCATGGCTCCGGGCCTAAAGCTCCTGTACTTTAAGAACGCCGTCACTGGATCTCTGTCTGGGGTATGCGGTGTCCCGTACATCCTTGGCTTTACATGTCTTACATTTTTGCGATTTTCCACCATCTCCATCTGGCGATCGGTGTACTCCAAATACTGGTTCCCTCTTGGGTCGATTTTCAGCTTGATGTCGCCCCATTGGAGGTTGTACTGCTCTTTCGTTCGAAGGGCAAAATGGATCCCGTTGTTGAAGAACACCAAGTTGAGCAAGCTCGTCGGATTGTCCATGGACAGCGTACCGCTCTTGTAGAGGTTTTCAATGTCGTCGTCGGTCAAAGCCTCCTGCCTGATCGGCGGATTGCTCTCTGCAATCTTTTTCAAAAATTTGATTTTGGCATTGAGCGACTGCTTGGTCAATGGGAAGTCCTTGCTGTTCCCGTATACGATTGTATGCATATAATTGTGTTCTTTCAGGTACCGATCAATGCTTCCCACCATGCAGCGGAGGGTGTGTGGCTCGTACTCGTTGCCGTCCTTCCTTTTCACGACTAGAAGAAATTTTGAGAGCATCGTGTCGAGCTCGGTATGAGGTATTTCTTCGACTTTACGGTTTTCGCTCATTTCACTCAAAAAATTCTGGAGCGTCTGAATGTCTGAGGTAGTTTTTCGGGCAGTGTTGATATTTTTTTGCTGCTGCTGTTGGTGGTGTTGTAGCATTTGGGTATGCTCTTGAGCGGGCGGCATTCCAAAGCGAGTCATTAACTCCATCTGACCGGGAGAGAAAGTCCTCTGCCCCATAGAGCACATTTTCACCATGCTGCTGTTGTTTAGTGTTGTGGAGGATGGAGTTCCAGTATCGGGCTGACTTTTTGGTAAAATCTGAGAACCGCTTTTACTTAGCGAAGAGCTTGCTTTTTCCTGAGGCCGAACAAGTCGCTGAAGGGGGCGAAAAAAAAACAAACCATGGTGGGCAAATGAGAAAATAGGAAACAGTCCAGTTAGAGACTTTTGGGGTGACAGTGGCCACACTTTGAACTCGCCTCTCCAGCACTCCCCCTGGGTTCCTTCCTCAAAGCTGCAACCAAGAAAATCCAGTGTAGGAGCAACGAGGGAGCAGCCATGTAACACTAGGCTCAAAAGCTGCATCATAGGAGGCCATATGCTCCCTCGTACCCAGAGGCACCGGGTATTTTGCAGTGGTGGCCAAGAAGAAATTTAGCTGGGGGGTGGCCTGGAGAAGTATAAAATGTTCAGGGGTGGGCCTTCCAAGAAAAACACAACATTTAATGCAGTTGTTTATTATTTAACAGAATATTTAATATATCAACCAATGTGAGTCCCTGAAACTGTCTTCATATCAGCCTCCTGCAATCCCTGTACAAAAACACTTAGACAAGAAAAAGAGGGAGGAGAAGCACCAAAGCAATCAGGATGACAGGGAACATGCTGGCAGAATAATAGGAGATGATCTTATTAATCTGTTGCTGTTTCTTCACTATCCAATCACAGGCCGGGGAGGGGAGGTGACCAAACTGTAGGACTTAAATGCAGCAGGAAATGGTCAGGTCGCCAAGCTGGCTGTACTCTGTGGCACAGCTGTACAGCTCTCAGGACTGGCTGCATAACATTACAAATACCAGGGCAAGTAAAACAACACCAATATATGTATTCCAACTGTGTTTTGGGTGGTTTGTCAGGAGTTAAAGGAGAACTATGGGGTTAAGGCTTTTCCCCATAGTTCTCCTTAGGGTAACGAGAGGACACAAACTAGCGTACTCCCGTCACCCTAGGCTCAGTATACCGTGAGCAGTAGCTCGCGGTATACTGAGACACCGCAGCTGAAGCGGATCCCGACAATTGTGCCGTGATCCGCCCAGCTGCGTGACTGACAGCTGGCTCTGCCTATCTAGAGGCAGAGCCAGCTGTACCCGCCTCCTCCCCCGTCCGTTACGCCAGTCAGCGCTGGAGGATCGGAGCGGGGAGGGGGGAATCCAGCCCTTCACCTGTCACGGCAGAGAGCCGTGACAGGATCGAGAGGTGAGCGAACGCCGGTATGTGTTCGCTCACCTCCCGATCTACTGAGCCGACCTGTGACAGTCTCATTGTGACAGGTGGGCTAGAACTATGAGGTGAGTGGAAAGCACTCACCTCATAGTTCTCCTTTAAGCTTCAAGGTTAAAATGGAAACTGTAATAATTTGGAGTAAATTTTTTTAAAGATTATAAACAGTTTAATATGTTGATGCTAATTATATAAAATCTTTATGCGTCCAGGAAACAGGATTTACGACACATCAGGAGGTTTTGCTAAAGAGACAGCACATGAGAAGCTGTTTACTTTCAGACTTTCTCTTTGACTAAAACTTTATACAGCGGTTTGAACACAGCAGACAGGGAAGAGAAGGGGGGGGCGGCCCTCCGCCATTTAGGCTGCATTCACACCAGCAGATGCCTACAACGCACAGCTGCTGGGGAGTGTTCCCAGGCACAGTGCTGGTGCGCCAAACCCAGCACATTGCACTATTTGTGCATTTCTTGTTAGAACTTCCCCATTTACATACCAGTGTTCAATCGGGTTGATAGTGGGGGCGGCAGGGTTGGTTTTATTTTATTGTTACTTTTATATCATCTTTAATCTTTTGTTTTTTTACTTTATCATCTATAAGTTTTTTTTTCTTCACTCAACTTCTGCTATCACAAAGCAGCTAACAAGCCCCTATGTGACAGCATTTGGAGGTGACAGGTTTTCTTTATGGAGATATCAGTGCTCTATTGGACTCCTGATGTCTCCCCTACCCTCCAATACAGACAATCGAGCACAGAACTCTGCTTGATCCATTGCTGGCTAGTACAAGTGATCTGGGAGGGGGCTGTTCAGCTATCCAGATCACGTGCCGACAAGCTGGCCCTGCCTGACATCACTGGTTGTTAGGACGCCAACGGTCCTAGCATCCAATGACTGAAGGAAGGGGGGGCCTGCACTGGCTTATGGCTGGCAGTGGATGCACAGGCCGGTGTATCCACTGCCAGCCAGCCATAGCCCAGTGCAAGACAACCCAGACAATCGCGGTCCAGACAGAATCGCCACTCTGTCCAGGTGGACCCCTGCCATGGTAGCCCGGAAAAAAAATGCTAACAAATAAGGCAGGGGCAAAACACAGGGGAGGTAAATAGTAATGGAGGGGGCAGACTATCAGACACACCAGCTATTGCACCATGGCCCCCTTGTAGATGTTTAAATCAGTGCTTCTGCTTAGGAGATGGATCCATCTATTTGTCCTGGTGACCAATGTCACTGGAACAGAAATAAAGAGGAAATCTTGCAGTCTGGTGACAACTTGCTAAAATGGGATTTTCCTCACTTTGAAGAGATTTCCTCCAACTCTCCTGTTGTGTCTACAGGGCAGGAAGTGAAGAGAAATCTCTCAAACTGTCCACAGGTGGTACAAGAAAAGAAAAACGTCTAAACCAGCGGCGAGCTGATGCTATGTGGCCCGCAGCCAGCTCACAAGTCTGGTACGCTGTCACACCACACATGTGGGAGCAGCCACGCGGTCTGCATCTCTGTCAGATGCAGACCGCATAGCTGCTTCTGTGCCGGCCCTCGGATCCTTTCGGCCGGCGTCTTCGCTAAACGCTGGATGAAAGGATTGATTAGTAAAGTCTGCAGCAGACTAATCGCCACTAGATCACCAGGGATCGATAATCGTGGCTCATAGCCTCCCCCCTGCAACAAGGTAAGCAGGAGAGGGGCTGTGTATTTAATATACATG
>NW_017307594.1:182495-208073 GCF_000935625.1 Nanorana parkeri | reverse complement strand
AAGTGTATTAGACTCCATTCACTCCTGTATCTGTAGGTTCAATTAGGGATTCCTGCATCAGGAACATGCGTTTCCTGCAGCAGGAATCCCTAATCTGGCGTTTAAAAGCGGCAGCTGTCACCTATTCAAGTTAATGATCAGGTGACAGCAGTTGCATGGAAACGCCGGCACACCACACTTAATGATACGTGATAGGATTACATTCGGTTAGGAATCAATCACTCTCCCTGGACTCAATGATTGTGCATCCAGGGAGAGTGTTTTCTAACCGCATGTAATAGTATCACATATCATTACATGGAGTATCCATGCAACTGCTGTCACCTGATCATTAACTCGAAAAGGTGACATCGGCCGCTTGTAAACGCCAGATTAGGGATTCCTGCTGCAGGAAAACGCAAGTTCCTGATGCAGGAATCCCTAAATCGCACCTAAACCTACACATATGAATGGGACCTTATTGTGTGTGTATTGGGGTCCGTAGTACCATATTGCATATAGTTAAAGTAAGAAATTTGGCGAGCCGCCCCCATGGGAGAAACTAAATTTGGCGATTGGCCCTCGAGGGAATTGAGTTTGAGACCCCTGGTCTAAACCCTTCCCTGCTCCATCCAAAAAAGAAGATCTGGCTTTAGACTTTAATGATCATACCTGATAATCCTGTGAGGACTCATAATCATCTTCTGTGCAATCAATGTAAAGATTTTGGGTACTTTTCTCAGGTGTATTTCCGCCACTGGATTCATCTGCGGGAAGGATACAAACATGTGACCGAGGAGTAATGTATAAAATGTAGTGTGTCCTACACATACATCAATGTGGTCTGGTTTCCCATGAGCAGTGGATGATGAATGATGATAAATCATCCTTGCCATTCTATGGGACTGTGATGGCCACCCTGTGACTGGTTATTGGTGTGAGTGAAAAGCACTCACCTCATAGTTCTCCTTTAAAGGTCGCCTATCAGGACAGAAGTACAGGTGATGACACTGGAAATCTTGACCTGAATACCTCAGTAGAGAACCAAGGATAGGAAGGACGGGCCTGCACATTCAAAAGGTGACGCCTCTCCATGCTAGCATGGTGTCAAGTTCCTCCGGAACTCTCCTTGCTTTTGTTGCCCAATAGAGAGTTTTCCTGCATTTGCCATTGAAGTAAAAGGCTCAGACAAACATTTCTGATGGCTGCATGTGGTACAAGGGGCAAGAGACTGGTGCAGGAACTTCATGGAGGTGGCTTTCCATGGTGGTGGTCAACAGGTAAGCACTAAGTTCTATGCAAGGTTCCATAGCTTCTTCCAACTAGGTCTGATTTAAGAATAGTAGAGTGTGTATTATATTTCCTTATCTATCTTCAGTATTTTCCATACAACCGTTTCATGATCAGGGTAAACTTAGCAGTGTCAGTCAATGACAATATCTCTGTGAGGAATTTGCCTACCTGAGTAAAATGTGCATCGGAATTTGACTTAGTATGAGCCTCTTGCAGACCTCGGGCCGGGAGAGGGAGAAGCAGCAGAAGGAGCCAGTCAGTTGTGTGAATAAGGAAGGCGAGAGCAGAATGACAACGGTCATCAGTCTGCTGCTTCTCCTTTCACTGTCCAGTCACAGGCTGGAGGAAGGACAAGACCTTTGAATGTTAAATAACTGCAGCAGAGGAAAACAGGAGCCGTGTAAATCTCAAGAATGGATGGACGCAAATCCTCTGGCAGGTGAAAACAGCTCTCGCATATGTGTTTCACCCGTGTATTCAGCTCTATGCGTGGCGATCAACTCTGGTGATTAGCTACCCTCAGCCCTACTAACCTCTGGTGGTTGCCACAGACATTTGGGTCATCTGGCCTTTAGATGGGCCTCTGTGGCCTCCCTTTGTATTCTCTATTAAAAGCTTTTTGGATTATTTTTTTTGTAGGGCTGGTAATGATAAACATTTTCGTGTTCGATTAATCGGAATCTGTTTTAAAATCGATTAATTTCGATTAATTATAAACGCACATACAGATCCAACTACATTGGCCTATACACATACAGCACAGCAATGAAGTAATACAATGAACTAGGATCACACTAATCCAGCACGTTATTAATCTCACGTGCCACACTCAATATGGCCGCCGCTCGAGTGGGGCAACTCAGAATAATAACGTGCTGGATTACTGTGATCCTAGTTCATTTTATGACTTCATTGCTGTGCTGTATGTGTATAGGACAATGCCTTGGCTGGCGCTCGTGCAGAAAGCTTCTTGGGCAAACTCACCGGCCCAAGTGGCTCCGTCGGCTAACGAAGGGGGGGGGAGGAGTCCGGTGACGTCACGGACATCGACGTCACCGGACTCCTCCATCCTTCCCTTCGTTAGCCGACGGAGCCACTTGGGGAAGGAGTCCGGTGACGTCGATGTCCGTGACATCACCAGATCGATGACGGGACTCCTGGAAGCCGGCGGAGAGGCGAGTGTTTTCATTAGCGACCAAATAATTTTAATCGATCAAAAAGTTTAACGATTAATCGAGAAATTAATCTTTAATTTCCACAGCCCTATTTTTTTGCACAACTGTCAAGTGTTCTTCTCTCTGACAGCTGAGGCAGGCAGATTGGTTTGCAAACATACCTCATGTGATCTCCACCATGGGCTGCCATTCATGGTAATTTTGAACCTTGGTGATTGACTCCCTGAGAGTAATTTATCAAAACTGGAGCAGACGGAATGTGGAGCAGTTGCCTGCGGCAACCAATCAGCATCTCACTTTACTTTGTTCAGTTAGGCTTTGAAAATGAAGCAGAGAAGCAAATTGGTTGCCATGGTGCACTGCTCCAGATTTTCTATGCTCCAGTTTTGATAAATCCCCCCCAATCTTTAGTGTAGCCAAGCGGCTGTCAGTGACAGTGCAGTCTCAGAACCAGCAGTGCTCACAGGTGTATACTCCTAGTTCTAAAATCAAACATAGATTAACGTAGAACTATAAAACCGCATATGTTATATATTCCCTCAACGTCAGAAAGGCTGTCAGACCTTTAAAAAACGGGGGGGAAAAAACTGAACTGCTGTGTAATTACGGGTTGATCTTGCCAGAAGAACCACCAAGTTTACACTTCCTGTATTAGGGCTGCAAAGCTCAGCCTGTCCTAGCAAATTCCCCCTTGGAGCCACGGTGATATATAAACTGGCGCATAATGTGGCCATGGGCAACAGTGCTGTCAACGCAAATTTCCAAGCCTGTAGCTTGTCAATCAACGGTTGGCAACACCTAACTTCACCGCCTTGCTCGCTGGTTGGATGAGGCACTGTTCATGGGAGATGGGCATTAACCTCCCGTCTACAGTCTTTTGCCTGACAGTAACTTCTATTAGACAAGTGTGTGCTCAATGTATAGTCAGCTTCAGTAACTGCAAAGGTTTGCAAGGCGGTAGGTACTTATTGATTTTAAAGAAGAAAAGCCTTTAGATGGACCTTAATGTCCACCTAACGTCCATCTGACGTCCATGGTCCACCTAACGTCTTAGCACAAGGAGCCATGCCTGAGAACGTTCATCTATAGATTGTGGCCGTCCAGGTATTAAACTATAATTTTTTTTCACCTGTGTTAATATAAATAGGACTTTCTCCTTCCTTATATGACTCATCCCATTCTTCATCATCCCACTCATCATCTGACAAGATCTCAATTTTTACTTCTTTCAGTTGCTCATCCTGTTGGGGAAGGGAAAAAAAAGCGAAAGAATGAATATAAAGAAGCGCAGTCTCTCCAATACCCATCCGTCTCTTAGATGATTCTACCTCGTAATACTGCTGAACCTCATTGTCTTCTTGCTCCCAGTCCTTCAGGACATGGCCAGAGTTCCATCTGCAGTCCTTTAAATTTCGCTCAGCTTCTCGTTTACAGTCCTTGGGCATGGCGTTAACTTCCCGCCTACAGTCTCTTGGAATATGTTCAACTTCCTGTTTACAGTCCTTTAAGGTGGTGTCAACTTCCAATTTACAATCCACTGAGGTACGTTCAGTTTCCTGCCTGCAATCCTTGGAGATGCCGACCACTTCCTGTTTACAATCTCTAGGGATGCAGTCGACTTCCTGTCTGCCCTCCCTTAAAAGGTGGCCAGCTTCCTGTTTACAATCTCTAGGGAGGCAGTTGACTTCCTGTCTGCAGTCCTGGATGCGTTCGATTTCCCGTTTACAATCCTTCAACATCGTCTCAACCTCTTGCCTGCAAATTTTTCGGATTAGGTCAATTTCCTTCCTACAGTCTTTTTGGATTTGATCAACGTCCTGGTCGCTATCGTCTTGGACGTAGCCGGCTTCCTGTCTAGGATCTTTAGCGATATGGCCAACATTGTGTTTTAAACCTTTAGGAGGATGATCTGTTTCCTGCCTACAGTCCTTTGATACACCGCAATCTTCATTTACAGACCCATGGTCGTCTTTCTCTTTAGGATCTCGGGTAATACTACCATTTTCCACTTCAGTTTGTTGCGATACGTTGACGACGTTCTCTAAACAATTTTGTGCATAGACAGGACTAGGAGATCTTTCTGGTGTATTGCAGGTAATGGAGTCTCCTTTAGGAAAAGCAAATCATGGAACTGCTTCAGAAAACAGACTGCAAATATACAGTGTATTATGCACACAGATACCCACACATACCTATACAGCTGCAAATTCGTGGACACTAGGAGGTGCACCGAAATTAAAATGTCAAAACCAAAACCTCACTCTTTTTCTGCACCCCCTGTTATAAATGAACAAAAATCCTCTATGAGTGTTCCTGTCCATTCATTACATGAGGTCAGAGTGTGTTTACTATAACCACAATCATGAATGAACAGGAAGTGATATAGAGCACTTCCCATTCATTCATAATTGAGGATATAGTAACCATACCATGTCCTCAATTATGTACAAACACTCAGCGTTCACTGATGACTGAGTGTTTGTACCCGCTCTCCTTCCTGACTCGCTGACACAGGAGGGAGGAGAGACGCCGGCCACTCAAAGTGCTCTCCACCCGCGGTGCTTGGCCGCCTGTGAGTTTCTCTCCTTCCTGCTGGGACACGGAGCAGGGCCCAGGGGGGTGGAGAGAATAGGATGCACCGCTGTATCGGCCAGAAAATGGCACTTTCGGCATTATGCCATAAGTGCCATTTTCGGCTGATATGTTTTGGCAGATCCCTAGTGGACACTGGACCATGACACCAACTTGTTCGTTGGAAATATCACTCCAAAACCATGAACAATAATATGGAGTTGTTCCATCCCTTTCCCTCCAACCTTTCAGTCAAAACAACATCAGTGAGGTTGAGCACAGATATTTGATGAGGCGACCTGGCTCGCAATCTGCATTATAATTAGTTTTGAAGGTGTTCAGTAGGGTTGAGGTCGGAGCACTGTGAAGGTCACTTGAGTTTCTAAACACCAAACTCGTCAAACTATGTCTTTATGGAGCTGGCTTTGTGTACGGGGCACAATAATCCCTCCCCAAACTGTTATCACAATGTTGGAAGCCCACAAATGTCTGCGATGTCTTTGTATGCTGTAGCATTAACAGTACCCTTCACTGGAGACACTTAAAACTCATTCATTTGGAGAGGTGCCCACATAGTAGGTATCATGGTCAAGAGTCCACCTACTTTTAGCCATACAGTAATACCTTGGTTTACAAGTAACTTGGTTTGAGAGCGTTTTGCAAGACAAGCAAACATTTCTGAAAAATTTTGCCTTGATATACAAAGAAATGTCTTGCAATAAGAGCAAAATTTTGTAGAAAAGCGCCACCCGAATAAGGCTGTAGCTGTGTGAGCGATGAGTCTGTTTAACGACAACACAATGTCACATTGGATAGATTCCTTGTTAAGGTTTCACGAAATGAAAAAGATTCCATTGAGTCAAGAGATAGCAGTGATTCCGTTAGTGATAGTGAAAGTCGTCCTACACAATAATCCTCCTCTCTCTCTTGTCCCCCTCACACCAGCCACAAAGGTATACCGGTAATTGCTTTATTTGTCTTTATATTTTGTACAGTATTATATTACAGTATTGTCATCATTTGTATATGAATATTTTTGGGTTGTGGAACGAATCATCTGAATTTCCATTATTTCCTATGGGGAAGTTCGCTTTGATATACAAGCGCTTTGGATTACAAGCATGCTTCCGGAACGAATTATGCTCGTAAACCAAGGTATTACTGTACAGTGTATCTATATATTCTAAACATCGCTTACACTGTATTCTCAGACTTAAAAATACACTTTAAAGTTACACATTTTCTTTCTATTTTTCTGTACCTGCAGGGTCTTTAAAATGATAAAATACAAGAAATGAGCATGTACTGCCCTGACATTTATATTTTAGGGTTGTGGGTTATTTTTCGGGTTGCAGTAGGTGCTAGATTACCTGTTAGGGTTCACATGATGAAAAATTTAAGTGACTGGACCATAACAAGGGTTATGGTTGGGGATTCTAAGTGTGTTTGAGGTCACTATCTGCTTGTTTGCAGTGCTATCTCCCCATTTAGAGACCTACCTGGTGCTGGGTTGTTGGCAACCTACCAGCTACAATGTTTCTGCGAGCTGGAGACCATGTGATTTAAAAGGAGAACTATGAGGCGACCGATTTTTACTCATCCTCATAGTTAGAGCCGACGTGTGACAATGAAACTGTCACAGGTCGGCTCTATAGATTGGGAAGTGAGCGAACACATACCGTCGCTCGCTCACTTTCCAATCATCTCTCTGCAGAGAGTGGTGACCATCAGTCACCGCTCCCCCAGGGTTCCCCCTCCAATCATCTAGCGCTGACTGGAGGAATAGATGGGGGCGGGCACAGCTGCCTCTGCCTCTAGATAGGCAGTACCTGCTGTCAATCAGCCAGCTGGGTGGATCTAGACAGTAATGTCGGGATCTGTCCCGGCTGCGGCGGTCTCAGTATGTAATGAGCTGTAGCTCGCTATATACTGAGCTTTGGGTCACAGGAGGACTTTAGTATATGTCCTCCTGAGACCCTTAAGAGAACTATGGGGTAAAAAGCTTACCCCATAGTTCTCTTCTAAGCTTTAGGTCACACGAAGAAGCATTTTTGTTTTGGTCGGAAAACTTTATATTCAAAATAAGAGCATAATTTTGTAAAGCAAACACGTACCCTATGCAGCCACATAAAGGGTTAATGTTTATGACAGGTCAGTTTTGGGCAGACTGGCCCTAAGCAATGTATTACACAGCAATACATGTCTTGTGTATGTTATTGTTTTAGTATTTGAAAGAAAGGGGGAAATCAAAATTCTTACCAAGAGGTGTCAGGGGCTGCCGATCATCCACAACAATGTCCTCGAAGAGATCCTTGTGTCCTTCTAAATACTCCCACTCCTCCATGGAGAAAAATATGGTGACATCCTCATACCTTATAGAGACCTGAGACACACAATGATACAGTCACCATCCAGACACCTTCCTTCTATTACTGGAAAATGTCCCAGAATTCCCATCACTGCTCACCTCTCCTGTCAGCAGCTCAATGATCTTGTTGGTGACTTCTAGGATTTTCTGGTCATTGCTACGCTCAGGGATTGGGGAAGGAGGTGGAGGCTCCATCATGAGGCTCTGGCTTTTGTTTTGGGGTGTGTTGCAAACGCATTGTTTGTGGATAGGCCCATAGTCCTAAAAATGAGGACATGGCTCAATGTTATACTGTATGTAGACGTGGTTCATTTAAACAATATCAGCTCATAGATAGATGGGATAGATGGGATAGATGGGATATTCTGTCTTGCTTAACCCATTGTAAATGACAGCATGACTATTCAAAATCTTCTAAACTCACTCCTATTAGTCCTTGGACTGCTAAGACAATTGCTGGTCTGAGGCAGCTCACAGACCAGTAACTACTAGACACAGTGACCTCTACAGTCAGGTCTGTGTTTTATTAAGAGAGTGATGTCATGTGACCCTCCTATAATCCTCCTCACATCTCCGGTCAGGTCTGTGTTTTATAAATAAGGATAAGAGTGTTGTCATGTGACCCCCCAGAATCCTCTGCACCTCTCCGGTCAGCTCTGTGTTTTAATATTAGAGATAGGAGTGATGTCATGTGACCTCCCAGAATCCTCCTCACCTCTCCGGTCAGGTCTGTGTATTATTAATAGAGATAAGAGTGATGTCATGTGACCTCCCAGAATTCCCTCACCTCTCCGGTCAGCAGGTAGATGATCTTTAGGGTAAGCTTTAATATCTTCTTAGCCACATGATCTCTGTTTTTCTCCATCTTCAGGGACTCTGTAAGGCGGGGGTTCAACGTGAAACAACTTCAAGAAGATTTCTACAAACAACCAATGCGATTAAAGACAGAAGGTCTGCTTTAGATATACTATGTTCAATTTAATTAAACCAAAAAACATAAAAATAAATACATGTAAATATTTGAAGTAGTTCTTATTTCTGGGGCCAGCCATAAACAGGTCAATACTCTATGAGATTACTGTAAAAAAAAAAAAAAAAATTACATAAAATCGATTTTTAAATTGTTAAATACAAAATAATATCAAACTTGAAAGCACATTGAAATTGGCCAAACCCCATCTACTGAGAAAAAACACTTTCATAACAACAAAACTGCAGATACATTTCCATTTTGAACCACACAAAAAAACTTTTATAAATAGCAGCAAAATTGACATTCCTGAAAAATAGAGTTTCTTGCAACACTGCCGTACAATACGCTGCGTATGGAGCCATATATTTGCACTGCGTAAAGATGCGCAAAAACAGAATGGACCCGAGATGCGTCCCGGCAATGTGTTTCTGCGTATTTTACACAGAAAATATGGAGAGGGCGGAAGACACGGCGACGGGAGGGGAGAGGGCGGATGACACGGCTACGGGAGGGGAGAGGGCGGATGACACGGCTACGGGAGGGGAGAGGGCGGATGACACGGCTACGGGAGGGGAGAGGGCGGATGACACGGCTACGGGAGGGGAGAGGGCGGATGACACGGCTACGGGAGGGGAGAGGGCGGATGACACGGCTACGGGAGGGGAGAGGGCGGATGACACGGCTACGGGAGGGGAGAGGGCGGATGACACGGCTACGGGAGGGGAGAGGGCGGATGACACGGCTACGGGAGGGGAGAGGGCGGATGACACGGCTACGGGAGGGGAGAGGGCGGATGACACGGCTACGGGAGGGGAGAGGGCGGATGACACGGCTACGGGAGGGGAGAGGGCGGATGACACGGCTACGGGAGGGGAGAGGGCGGATGACGGCTACGGGAGGGAAAGAGGGCAAAGTTATGACAAGATAAGAAGACATCACCCTACTGTTTCCATGAATAAGCAGTGTTGTCACCCTAGGAGAAGACTAGACAAATCTCGGGAGCCAGATAGCCAAATTACAGTTGGAGCCAAACTTTTGAGGTTTTCTCTAGCTTTGTCAATGGACAGACTGAATCCCATATTAGTTCACTCATCCATGCCCTACGACAGGACGATAGAAGACCCCCCCCCCCCCCTTCTCACCTCTAGAGGGGCGTTATTCTGTTGTCCTAACATTGTTTGAGATCTCAATGCAGAGTGCAAAGGACACCACTGGGTTTCTGGCAGGATCAATAGGTTGTTATTAATATTATTGGTATCCTTAGTAGGAATTAAATACCAAGTTCATGTTCAGAATTAAAGATGATGCTTACGAATCGTTTCTGGATCATATAAATAACTGAAAAAGTGACCTATGCAAACGGGGGGCGAAGTGCGACCCGGAGGGATGCCAAGGATTGCTAGACATAGGCCCCTATACCAGAGACAAAAATAAACAGCTCCCCGAACTTGGAATACACAAAGCAACAATCAGGTTATAGAATATCAGATCCACATACAAAAATAGTACATTCAATTGATTTGCCCCTCCCCCGTGTAATATCCTTCCAAAGAGAAGGCAGGAAGGATCACCTCTGCCCCTGACACAATGGGCATTTAATATTCCTGGCAGCCATGAGCCCAGCTGAGCCTTGCCCACAGGCTCAGCCACTACAGATAGCAGATGTGTCTCCCCATCTCACCTACATACAATGTTTCCCAGCCTCAGGTCGGAGAAGAAGACATTGAAGCCAGCAGTGGGACAGCTCCTGCTTTGACATAACTTACACACCGGATATTAGTTTGGAATAAACTTCCTGTCTGCGTCTCGAGCCTCGTTCTCATTGATATCCAATAGTAAACGCTAGAGGCCAAATCATCTCAACTCTAGCAGCTAAGCCAGGGATTCCCATTTAAAGAAGTAAACAGAGTTCCTATTCGGCCATTTTCCTGAAGACCCGAGTCTGGTCAAGTCTCACGGGGAGGCGCAAAGTCTACGGAGAGAAGGAAAACCCTCCTTGTTCTGCTGTGTCTCCGCTGAAGAAGATCCAGCGCCATTTTGGCGTAGGCCTTTCTATCATTTTTCAGCTAACATGAAGCAATGGAGAGGTCCAAAGGAGCTTACGTTTATCAAAAGTGGGAAATGAAAGCAATATCTGAAATCTTAGGATTTATTTATTTCAAATGATATGCTTTATAAATATTGTAATATTTACTCAGCTTTATAGTGCCTGAATGAAAGTACCCAGGCCCCACAGAAAACCATTTTGACGTTTTAAATAATAATGCTGAAAAGGAAGAAGCGCGACACTGTATAGAAAGCTATGAGAAAAATGTCTCCAAACCTCGATATCGTAGTCTGAGGTAAGCGCCATTTTCTTGAAGCCAATGTTCCATTCATAATAAGGCAATTGAGCCACAGAAAAATGAATCCTATAGTAAGGACAGAATGGCTGAATAGTATTTAATCGATTTATAAGGAGGAAAAATAGCTGACTTTCGTCGGTCCTGTTTTAATATTATCTGTAGTTATATTATTTACCTCAATAGTTAGCGAATTGTGGTGTTTTGTCTCTTTGGGTGTCAGGAAGTGGAAGCCAATGTACTACAAGTCCCAGAATCCTCTGCTGGGGTAAGATCACTTCCAGGGTGCTGTT
Organism: Nanorana parkeri; assembly: GCF_000935625.1. NCBI lineage: Eukaryota > Metazoa > Chordata > Amphibia > Anura > Dicroglossidae > Nanorana > Nanorana parkeri. The sequence continues at coordinate 197,079 of NW_017307594.1, read as the reverse complement.
TAAGGGTGATTGCTTGCAGTGTTATGGAGGTGGTTGTATTTCCCATATATGCTGTGCCTATTATCTGATTCATGCTTGGAAGGTAAGCATTGTTTGGTGCTGTATCCTCATCTGTCAATCATTTCTGCCTGTGGGAATTCTGAGGGGGCTATATAAGACAGAAGGCATTGTGATCAAACTGCAAACAGGAAATGCATTCTGAAATACAGAGTCTCATGGTTCAGTGGGCATCTGTTGTACTTACTAGACGTTATTCAATTCAAGCTGAACTCTGGGCACAAAAAGCTTTATTTGAATACGTTCCTCAATAGCCACAAAGGCTATAAATACACTTTGTGTGCCCCAAATGCCCTTGCCATCCTAGATACTACCTTGAAAAAGTAGCGGTGACATCATCGCTGTGTTGAGAGCAGAGCTGTGGGGAGGGATCCACCCACTACAGGCTACAGAACAGGAGGGGGCGGATACAAGACCTGTCACACTGTGCAGGAAGAGAGAGCAGCAGTGACCGGTCTGTATTACAGGAGGGGGCGGATATAAGACCAGTCACCCTGCACAAGGAGAGTCTTTATTACAGGAAGTATCACACTGGATTACTGCACAGATCTGGAAGAAATACACAAAACCCTTCAAAATTTAAGGAAGAATACACAACTATTTTATCTAGACTTATCCCGGAGTTCAGCATTAATTCTATTCAAAGGATTTCACCCATGTAAACGTAACATTTCAGTTTTGGGGGTTTGGTCGGGGCCGCGTCACCTACCTTATATCTACCGTGTTTCCCCGAAAGTAAGACCTAGCGCTATCTTTAGAGATTCCTGTAATATAAGACCTACCCCGAAAATAAGACCTAGTTTGGTGGTACGGTAGCATGTACTTCCACTGTCTGCACCGCTGGCAGGGCCGTAGGACGGGCGGGGCGAGGCTGGGAGGGGGCGCACATGCTTTGCGTCATCCAAGCAGCCAGCCAGGGGTCCGGGAGTCACGTACAATTATATGAGCAGCTGGTCTCCTGGAGTCTGCATGTATAAAACTCACTCTGTGGGCGGTCAAGGACCGCAAAACATTTCATGCCGTTAGTCAATGAAAAAGGAATCACCGCGAGGTTGGGAGGGGGCGCAGCCAGGGCCCTGGTATTCTGTCATTTGGGGGTGGGGGCAGCCCAGAGAGTAACCAGAGTACACGGCGGGGACTAACCGCCACGCCGCAGCGCCCGTGTCACGAAATCAGCAGACACCTGTCTGCCTCGGCTTTTGCCGCCCGGCAGAAAACTACATTTCCGAGCAGGCAGCGGCACAGCGCTGCATGGCCAGTGGGGTCGGAGTGAGGTGAGGTGACTGAGCCTCAGTCACTGAGGGAACTTCTGACATTAAAACATTTTTTTTTTAAATAAGACATTCCCTGAAAATAAAATTTAGTGTTTTTTTATTGGGGGGGATATAAGACAGTGTCTTATTTTCGGGGGAAACACCGTATTAGACTCCAGTGGCGAGACATCCCAGCTCTGTTCCTGTTCACCTTAAAGCTTTCTTGTTCCTGCTGTTGCATTATCCATAATAGAAAATGAGTGAGACTTCCCAGTAATGACGGCAGACTGGAGAGCCCAATGGTGTTCCTGAAAGACAGAAGAAACTGTTGAGGGGTCGCTAGCGTCCACCATACACTGAGATATCCGTGTATCTAAACCCAAGGACAGAAATGTTAAATATTGCAGCTTACTACGGTAGTTCTGAGATGTGTTGGCTGCATTCGTTTTCTTGCTTATTTCCCGTTATTGTCCTCCGGTGATCCGGCCAGTAACACTCTTCCTGTCTTAGGGTGACAACGCTCCTTCTCTGTACTGTATGTATACGGAAGCAGCGTTGTTACCCTAGGGTAGGACTATAGAAACTTCTCCATGTGGTTGGTTTTATCAGCTCTCAGGAAGCTACTTGGATCAGAAGTAAAACATCTTCAACAATGGAGAACAAGTCTAGTTGAGCGTGACTAATACTACTACTTGGTATACTTTTCCAATTGTTGCAGTTACAGAAGACCTAAAATGTACTCCTGGGGTGACCGTGACATTCTATGCTGGGATGACCAGCTAGGAAATTAGGCCACGTATGTAATTCTCCTATGGACTACCAGCCCTGATCTGTAATTCTTTTGGGTGTTGGACACCAGGAGTACATTTTAGGTCTTCTGTCTTTGTAAGGATTAAAGAAGTATACCTTGTAGTAGTCGCACCCAACTGGACTTGTTCTCCAATGTTGAAGACACTTTGCACCCGATACAAGTCATTTCCTCAGAGCTGAGTCCTGTTGACTACTATGAGCTACACTATATTGCCAAAAGTATTGGGACAGCCTTCCAAATCATTGGATTCAGGTGTTCCAATCACCTCCATGGCCACAGGTGTATAAAATCACGCACCTCGGCATGCAGACACTTCTACAAACATTGGTGAATGAACGGGTCGCTCTCAGGAGCACAGTGACTACAAGCGTGGTACCGTGATAGGTTGTCACCTGCGCAATAAATCTATCCGTGACATTTCCTGGCTACTTCTTATTCCGCGGTCACCTGTTACTGGTATTATAACAAAGTGGAAGCAACTGGGAACAACAGCAACTCAGCCACGAAGTGGTCGGCCACGTAAAATGACAGAGCGGGTCAGCGCATGCTGAAGTGCGCAGAAGTCACCAACTGTCTGCAGAGTCAATAGCTACAGACATCCAAACTTGGTGTGGCCTTCAGATTGGCACAACAACAGTGCGTAGAAAGCTTCATGGAATGGGTTTCCATGGCTGAGAAGCTGCATCCAAGCCTTACATCACCAAGTGCAATGCAAAGCGTGGGATGCCGTGGGGTAAGGCACGCCGCCACTGGACTCTAGAGAAGTGGAGACGTGTTCTCTGGAGTGACAAATCACACTTATCTGTCTGGCAATCCGACGTGTCTGGGTTTGGCGGTTGCCAGGAGAACAGTACTTGCCTGACTGCATTGTGTCAAGTGTAAAGTTTGGTGGAGGGGGGAAGATGGTGTGGGGTTGTTTTTCAGGGGTTGGGCTTGGCCCCTTAGTTCCAGTGAAGGGAACTCTTAAGGAATCGGCATACCAAGACATTTTGGACAATTTCATGCTTCCAACTTTGTGGGAACAGCTTAGGGATGGACTCTTCCTGTTCCAACATGACTGCGCACCAGTGCATAAAGCAAGGTCCATAAAGACATGGATGAGTGAGTTTGGGGTGGAGGAACTTGACTGGCCTGCACAGAGTCCTGACCTCAACCCGATAGAACACCTTTGGGATGAATTAGAGCGGAGACTGTGAGCCCGGCCTTCTCCTCCAATATCAGTACCTGACCTCACAAATGGTCCAACATTCCCATAGACACCCTCCTAAACCTTGTGGACGCCTTCCCAGAAGAGTTTAAGCTGTTATAGCGGCAAAGGGCGGAGCCAACTCAATATTGAACCCTACGGACTAAGACTGGGATGCCATTAAAGTTCATGTGCGTGTAAAAGCAGGGGTCCCAATACTTTTGGCAATATAGTGTATATCATGACCTGGAGAAATTACCTACACAGACATGTCTTTATTAAAGGACAACTTCACTTTCTGTGAAGCTATGCTTTAAAACATTCCCGTATAGCTAAATACTTTTGGCCCCTCTAGAAAATCTCTGCGCCCCTTCCTGGTGCCACACAGATTTTACACTTAAAAAAAGGGTCCATCTTGGCTCTGGGCCTACTGCACATGAGTGCTGCTCACTCCATTCTTATTCGGGCTTGACGCACAGATCCTTAGTATGTAGGTAAGAAGTCTTTATTTGAACACAAAATGGCCGGTTCGGCAGCTCTCCACAAAGCTGGGGTGCTCTCTGAGATAGGTGTTGCCCAATTAGGGAAGTCTATATGTAGTTGAACCAGAAAGGGCACCAAACCCATGTACTGAGAGTCCAAAAGTGTATTTTATGAATTCCCAAAAATAGAAAGAGCTCCTCAGAACACAGAGATGAAGCTCCTTCTGCTGTCTGCCCAATCGTAAGCAAAGGGACGGGATGCAGTGACGTCATTGACCTTATAGACCACCCTTATTGACCACATGGCTACATTTGGTCAATGAAATTGATGTAATGTGGCCATATGAGGTCAATGATCTTAGCACAAACATCCCAACCCTTTGTTTATGTGCAGCCATGGGGTGGGGAATGTCCCAGCCCACAGTTGATTGGGTAGATGGCCCATGGAAGTTCTTGGTTTGGAGGACCGTGTTCAGTCCACACCTGAGCTAATCCCTACTCAAGATGACCCTAACAATCCAAAAGAGAGTGACCCATATGAATAGAACAGGGCTGGACAATTTCCAGGTGCCAGGTCACCAATGTTCCTTTAAAACTTTAGCTGGTGCCTAACTTTTGAGGTTTTCACCTGTCAATGGAGGTGGCTCTTAAAAATAGCCCTGGCTCCCGAATGTCATAATTATTTGTCCACCCCTGTAGGCACACAGCACAGCGAGCACTTTTTTTTTTCACAATGGCTGTTTTGGTAGATGCTAAAAAGTTTAAACCCCCTGACCATCTCTTCTATCTTTCTGGCACTCTATTGATAAAGTTCCCAGCCCTGTTCACCTGCTGTGCCCATTACGAGGGGTTGTCACCATCCTTTCTGTATTCGTACTTATTTTATATTATGGAGAATGTAACAAGAGGATCTGGAGCGGTAGATGGGAACACCCAAAACTCCCCGGTGAACAAGAACAAGAGTGAGGAATTATGGAATGGAGATCTTGCGGAGTATCCTAGACACATTAGAAACCAAAGGCTGAGTCAGGTCATGGAGCTCCAACTATAACATCCCTTGTGGGTGGACTGGTGCTTTAAGTAATTTTAGCATCTACTCATTTTAAAGCAATATGGTGTCTTTTAAAGCGGACCTTTACACTCAAAAATCAAATTCTATTAATGCATCCCTCCTAAGTATGATGATTAATAATAACATAGACATGTCAGATGTAAAATGCTGTGATTGTGAAATACTTACACTTGCAGAGCGTTCACTTCCTGCTTTGAAACGGCAAAATGACTTCAGTTTGGCAAAGCAATGCACACTGGGATTGCCTTGTCATCAGCAGAGCAGTGCTGGGAAATCTCATCTGTAATCTCACGAGATCTCAGGGAAAGGCGGTTTCCTCCCCTGAAATGATGTGCATGGTCACATGTCGTAGTCACATGTGCCAGAAATCCAGGAAGTAAAAGGAGAGCTAGTAATCTGCCCTTAGTAAACATGGCCACTGCCAGAAGACTGGGGAAGAAAAGAGAAATAAGGAATGCAAAGAATACAAAGCCGGCAATTATCTAGAAGTCTGTGTTTGTAGATTGTTATCACTAAACCTTTCTAAGGGTGTGATTGTTTGTCATTTTAAAAATTGGGGTAAAGCTCCACTTTAAGGAAAAAACTGAGACTGATTATATTAAGTGAAATGCAATTGTTCCAACTTAGGTTTCTGTTGCCCATCAGCAAGACATTCCGCTGCCGCACAAACAGAACAATTGGACCGGCTCAAAGTTGCCTAGTTGTTCACTTACAATGGACAAGAGTCACGTGACTGAGAGGATATTAAGCCTCACCTTGGAGATCATCTACCTGCTGACTGGAGAGGTGAGGAGGATTCTGGGAGGTCACATGACATCACTCTTATCTCTAGTAATAAAACGCAGACCTGACCGGAGAGGTGAGGAGGAGTCTGGGAGGTCACATGACATCACTCTTATCTCTAGTAATAAAACACAGACCTGACCGGAGAGGTGAGGAGGATTCTGGGAGTTCAAATTACATCACTCTCTTAATAAAACACAGACCTGACTGTAGAGGTCACTGTGTCTAGTAGTTACTGGTCTGTGAGCTGCCCCAGACCAGCAATTAATAAAACTCAGACCCGACCGGAGAGGTAAGGAGGATTCTGGGAGGTCAAATTACATCACACTTATCTCTATTAATAATACACAGAGCTGACTGCAGAGGTGAGGAGGATTCTGGGTGGTCACATGACATTACTCATCTCTATTAATAAAACACAGACCGGAGAGGTGAGGAGGATTCTGGGAGGTCACATGACACCACTATTATCTCTATTAATAATACACAGAGCTGACCGCAGAGGTGAGGAGGATTCTGGGAGGTCACATGACATCTCTCTTATCTCTAGTAATAATACACAGACCTGACCAGAGATGTGAGGAGAATTCTGGGAGGGTCACATGACATCACTCATCTCTATTAATAAAACATAGACCGGAGAGGTGAGGAGGATTCTGGGAGGTCACATGACATCGTTCTTATCTCTATTAACCTGATTGGAGAGGTGACCTTACTCATCTCGGAGAGGGGTCAGAGAGCCAAACAAACCTGAGAGCGGTTCTGACCTTTCCACACACGATCCAAATTTAAAGGGAAAACATTGGGAACAGTTAGATCCGCTGCCCATAAAGCAGTCCTCTCTCGGACAGTTGTCACTGGAACAGGTGTCCCCATTGGATTGTCACTGGAATAGGTGTCCCAATTGGAGACTCCCCTCACTTCCTCTTTTGAAGGCCCAACCCATCCTGATTCTATTCAACGCTAGGAAACATGTTTTGGTTAGAGATCTATTTTCTATAGAAAAATATCGCTTACATTTTTAATTGCTCTGCTATATAATAAAATAATATAATAATGTTTCTCTAGGGTTATACTGTTGTTAATAAGTCCAGCTCACAAGTGACACCCGGCAGCCACCCTCACTTGCCCGGGCGGTCCACAAGGATCAACTCTAAGAAGATTCTAGAAGTCACCAACAAGATCATTGAGCTGCTGACAGGAGAGGTGAGCGGTACCGGGAATTCTGGGACATTTTCCAGTACAGTAATATAAGGGATGTCAAGTAGGTGGCGGACAAAGAGATGTAAGCACATGCTGCTATTATAGTATTGTCCTTGTGTATATCGCTTGTAAGGCCACATCTGAAATACGGCCCCTTGTTAGCAAGGAAGGTGAGATATTGAGGAATAGAGGAACGCTGTCCATGACATTGTCCCCAGCGGTGTCCCTGACATTGTCTCCAGCGCTGTCCCCGACAAGCAAATTTCATCATGGCTATATTTGCGGCTGATTTCAGAGAAAGTGGTGTCCGTTATTTCGCTGCCAAATCAATTGTTAGCCAAAAAATGCTCCGTTCACCCTTAAAAAAATAAAATAAAATCCATTCCTATAGCGCCTGATTTATAAAGCATTCATCCAGCGTGTATCTGGGCAAATGATGTTTGCGCAGTATTTCTGCCACAAGATGGCGCCAAGGAACATAGGACATTCCTTTGCTCCTCGGCTCCATCTACTGGCAGTAATGACCTGCGCATGATGTTTGCACAGATACACGCTGGGCGAACACTTTATAAAGAGGCTAATAGGCAGTATTTTGGTTCAGGGAATTTAGCCATATGCCCCTGGGAGGCCAGCCAGATAGCATTTTCAGAAGGGGGGATCAGTAATGGCTTCCATGTTTCTGTCATGACAGGTTTTCTTTAAAGAAGTGCCCCAGGCAAACAAAAAACATACCCTTGTAGTGGAGCTACACCCGCGCTGCAAGGGATAAGTGCTCATTTTGTCTAGGGGACACTATTAAAGGAGAACTATGGGGTTAAGGCTTTTCCCCATAGTTCTCCTTAGGGTAACGGGAGGACACAAACTAGCATCCTCCCGTCACAGTAAGCTCAGTATATAGGGAGCTGTAGCTCGCGGTATACTGAGACGCCGCAGCTGAAGCGGATCCCGACAATTATGCCGGGATCCGCCCAGCTGCGTGACTGACAGCTGGCTCTGCCTATCTAGAGGCAGAGCCAGCTGTACCCCGCCCCCTCCCCCGTCCGTTCCGCCAGTCAGCGCTGGCGGAGCGGGGAGGGGGGAATCCAGCCCCTCCCCTGTCACGGCAGAGAGCCGTGACAGGATCGAGAGGTGAGCGAACGCCGGTATCTGTTCGCTCACCTCCCGATCTACTGAGCCGACCTGTGACAGTCTCATTGTCACAGGTCGGCTAGAACTATGAGGTGAGTGAAAAGCACTCACCTCATACTTCTCCTTTAAAGCTGTTGTCACTTAGCTGATCTTTGGTCTTACTGGCTCCCTCCAGGATTCTAGACCGTTCCCCGCAGCCTCTTCTCCCCCAGACTTCGGTGGTCTAAGGGCCCATGATGTCATCACGTCTTATGCAGGTCCATGGACTTGCATTAGACCTGGGGACTCCAAGGGAATGGAAATAAAGAGAGGTGAGCGCTGACCGCCGTGGGAGCCAGGATCAGCTAAGTCAAAAAACTTTATTGAGTCCCCTAGACAAATCGAGTGTGAAGATAGCTCCACTGCACGGGTACGTTTTTTTTTCTCTTTGCCTGGATTACTTATTTAAGAGCTTTCCCGCTCAGTTCTTAGTTTTTACCACAAGATGTCCTCAGTCTTACAGGTTGAATCATTCAACAAAGAAGACTGAGGAAATCCTGGGTGTACAGAGCTTCATGTGCCCACCCCTCCATAAACGTGTGACCGCAGCACCCTACATTTACTTTGTAATGGTGCAGAGGGTGCTACTGATGTTAATGTGGCAGTACCACTCTTTGCATCACTGAAGAATTTCCTCTCCCGGAAGATAAGTCTGCGCTTCATGTGACTAGCCTGAGGAACTTAAAATGGTATAAAATTCAAAAGTATATAATATACTGCTGGAAGGGGGGGGGGTCTCTGAGGGTTAGGGGAAAGGGGTTGGTTTGGGGGAAGGAGCACTGAAAGGTGTGTGATAGACCCAAAGTTGAGCTTATCCCATGTGGCTCTATATGGTGACTGTATCATTGTGTGTGTCAGGTTCCTATAAGGTATCAGGATGTCACTGTCTATTTCTCCATGGAGGAGTGGGAGTATCTAGAAGGACACCGGGATCTTTATGAGGACGTGGTGGTGGAAAATCCAAAGCTTTTCACCCCTCGAGGTAAGCTAAGAGTTACTCAGAATCCTAAACTTGAGAAAGCGAGATACATTTCGAATATTGCCTACGGATACTTTATATTCTCATTTTCACCATCAGGTTGGGCTCTTGGATACTTAAAGGAGAACTATGAGGGGAGTGCTTTTCACTCACCTCATAGTTCTAGCCGACCTGTGACAATGAGACTGTCACAGGTCGGCTCAGTAGATCGGGAGGTGAGCGAACACATACCGGCGCTCGCATACTTCTCCATCCTGTCACGGCTCTCTGCCATGACAGGGGAGGGGCTGGATTCCCCCCTCCCTGCTCCGATCCGCCAGCGGACGGGGGAGGGGGCGGGTACAGCTGGCTCTGCCTCTAGATAGGCAGAGCCAGCTGTCAATCACGCAGCTGGGCGGATCCCGGCACAATTGTCGGGATCCGCTTCAGCTGCGGCGTCTTAGTATACCGCGAGCAGCAGCTCGTGGTATACTGCGGCGTCTCAGTATACCGCGAGCTGCAGCTCGCGGTATACTGAGCCTAGGGTGACGGGAGGACGCTAGTTTGTGTCCTCCCGTTACCCTAAGGAGATCTATGGGGAAAAACCTTAACCCCATAGTTCTCCTTTAACACATCGTTACAAGGCTCCACTTATCTACTTTGGTGTAAAAAGCCAAAAAAGCTGAAATTTGACAACTACATCTGTAGTCCGAGCAATGAATCCCCCCTCTCATTTCACTCCTCCCCTTTCTCTGTGACTCAGTGCAACAATTCAATTAGAGAGAAGGAGCCTGAAAGCAAGCAGCTATACTCACCGACCAGAAAACCCAAAACGCCTTGTGAATCCTATGTCAAGGGTGCACCCTTTTATTAATAGTTTATTTGGGGGAAAAAGACTGTTTTTAAAGTAATAGAAAGAAAAACAATAATAAAACATCAGCTTAAAACATACAAACGAAAAAAAAAAGTGACTTAAAACATAATAGGTAGAACTTTAGTTTAGGTGGAAATTGACACGTTTTTTTTTTCTTCTAATCCTAATTTCTCTCCATTTGTTTCCAGATAAGTCAGATGACCTTAAAACGCACACAGTATGCTTTAGCAAACATCCAATCTCAGGCCTGTGTAAGCCGAAGACAAAAAACCGTGCCGATAAACTTGCAGAGGCGCCAAACTTGGGTCAGCATGAGGCAACTACCGCACCCAAGTGTACACAATACACGCAGACGGAACTTGACCACAACCGGGAAGGGTCTCCTTTCTGTGAAGACGATGATGTCATTTACTCCACGGCTGAAGATCCTATAACGGAAATGCCGGAACCTCTTGACGAACCAAATTGCTCTGATGACGACGACGACGACTGCCTGATGACCATCGAACCCGAAAGCGAGATGGAAGGCAACATGGTTAGAAGTCATTCTCATGCGTCAACGGCTCAGAAATCTGCGGAGGTTAATGACCGTCAGTCTGTGTGGCACCCAAGTTGTGTCTCCTCCTACAAGAAAAGTCATACGGCCCTAAATCACACCGAGATTGAATACCCATCAGACTGTATCATCGAGGTTCCTTCTTTATGCCCGGAGGGAAGTGTCACCCACATGGACATATATGCGGCCTCCGACGGCAGGCCAGGGCCGTACAGGCCCACCCAAACCTCAGAGGAAGCCAAGAACGTCATTTTCAGCAATGTCTTTACCCCCGCAGACTTCACTCAAGATGAGTTAACCAGTATCAAGCAGGAACTGGTTACGTGGGAAGAGGAAAGCCTCTCGTTTCAAGAAATATACCTACCTGTGAAACATATACAGGAGGGTACAGCGGGTGGGGCACTAGCGAGCCGCAGCAACAACTTGCATGTCAATTTTGGTGCCACCCACATAAAGATGGAACGTGAAGAGGCGGACAGTGTGGAGGGTTATCAGCCACAAGAACAGGCCCAGGAGGCGTTTGTGGATGTTTGCATAGAAGAGGATAGCAAGGACTCGATTAGTTCCGAAAAATTAAGCACAAGCCAGACTTTGCTGAACTACGCGAAGTATGGCGAGAACTTTAACAGCGAGCTCGGTTACGCCACGCCGCCAATGTACAACTGCCCGGATTGCAAAAGGTCGTTCTCGAACAGCAGCAACCTGGCTAAACACCAGCTGCTGTGCCGCGGTCGCAAGCCCCACGTGTGCTCGGGGTGTGGCAAGTGTTTCGCCAGCGCCTCCTACCTCGTCATCCACGAGCGCATCCACACAGGCGAGCGGCCCTTCTCCTGCTCCCATTGCGGGAAGAGCTTTTCGCGGAAGCCGGACCTGGTCAGGCACGAGCGCATACATACCGGGGAGAGGCCGTTCGCGTGCCCGGACTGCGGCAAACGCTTTACCAGCGTGTCCAACATTTTCATGCACAGGCGCATCCACACGGGCGTCAAGCCTTTCCCCTGCTCGCAGTGTGGCAAGAGGTTCATCAAGAAGTCAGACCTGGTCCGCCATGAGAAGATCCACTTGCCGCAGAGACCTCTGCCTTGTCCTGAGTGTGGCCAGCTCTTTGCATCCAATCACATCTTGAATAAGCATATGCTGAGCCATGCCGGGAGGATGCAGGTGGCTTTCCAGGGAGGGAGTTAATTTGAAGGGGAGGTTCTCTTTAAAAACAATAACTCGGTTTGGGGTGGGTGCTGGCAGATCAAGTTGTTCGCTAACTCCTTAAAGGGCCAGTCCACCCAAAATGGATATTTTGCTGTTAGGTAAATGCTGGAGAGTTTCACTGATCTCTGCACTTAGTTCCCAAGCTGCCGGCTTACGTGACAGTTTAAAAGGGCAGTAAAAACATTTGGAAAAATACATTTGGATAAGCTGAATGTAGATAAACTTGGGGATTCTATAAGATTGCGATGAAGACAAATAGCATTTCTATCACTAGAAAGGTCGCTATTTGAACAGAGCGTGCAGGGAAATCTGTCCCGTGGATTTCAAGAAATGTTTCAAACATGACCTCCTACCTGTCTTTTCTTTCCCTGTGTTTTGATAGCTGTTATCAAAGCTTCAGGAGAATGTAAACAGTGCTTTGTTTACATTGAGAATAGCTATGCCTGCACTGTAACTGCAGGCAAGGACTGAGAACAACAAAGAAGGCAGTTATTCCATATACATGTGCAATTTAAGGTATTCATTGATAGAGTATTGATTTCTATGCTGCAGTGCACTTATGTAATCACTGGAGATCACTAACTGCTAGATCCATAGGTAATCTCTGCCCACCTCCTATGCCTTGTGGCTTTAAAGTTTTGTAGGATGCTTTGGAAGCTCTTACATAATGAATATAATATATATATATATAAAAACATGTGATACCGCTATGATTCTCACCCTGAGACTCTAACATAGATATGTCTCCTTCATATCTTCCTATGAAGAATCCAGCCAGGGGAGCATGACTACACATCTAAGAAGAACAACCCTGTTTCAAATATGCAGAGGCATGAGACAGGGAGAATTACCCCATTGGGTACTGAGATCTTTAAAAAGACAGTAGGGGGCAGACAGGGGTAGAACACATTAACATATACTGAGCACAGAGCTATACCTTTTTGGGTGGACTAATCCTTTAAATGTGAATTGTGCAAATTAACATAAGCAAGCGTTGCAATTTCTTATTAGAAATAAACTGGGGAGGGCAAAGCCAATAGGACCGGAGGGCAGACTAGTCAGAGCCTATTTTCTTCACCATGCCTAAAAGATGGTTCAGGATGAAAAACTGACTTCTAGGTTGCATACCTCCAGAATGGATAGGGCCCTGCGCCACATGGGTTGGTGCTTACTGAAGCTACTTATCACTGCTCCTAAACTTGGGCACTTTATTGGCACTTTTGTGGGTACACCTATCTTGTAAACCTCAATAAGGTGCACATGGTCAGTACTAAGGGAGACTATGAAAAGGATGCTTAGATGGTATTAAAGGGCTTATGGTGTGTGCTAAAGGAACATGTGTGCCACCATTATGCCTGAAACCGGCCTTAAATGTTGATGCAGGCCTGAGTTGTCTACATTCCTTAGTCCTTTGTGCTCTACACCAAATTTTTACTCTACTATCTGCATACTGCAGCAATGCCCACCAGATGGGACATTGCCCACCAGACAGGGCAATGTCCACCAGACAGGGCAACGCCCACCAGATGGGACCTTGCCCACCAGATGGGACATTGCCCACCAGACAGGGCAATGTCCACCAGACAGGGCAACGTCCACCAGACAGGGCAACGTCCACCAGACAGGGCAATGTCCACCAGACAGGGCAATGTCCACCAGACAGGGCAACGCCCACCAGACCTGACAAAGTCCACCAGACCTGACAAAGTCCACCAGACCAGACAATGTCTTCCCAATTTACCATTGTCTCGTTTTGGTGATGCCATGTCCACTGTAATTTTAAGTAAATCTAAACCCAACTGGGTTATGTTTAGTCTCTTAAATAGTTTTTAATTGAAGCATTTAACAATTTTACAGACATTTAGCACAAAGAGATTGCCCAACATGTTGAAGGAGGTTGCACAACACCTCCTTATAGCTCTCGTTGTAAAGAGGGCTTGGCTGTGGACTTCTTTTCTCCTTTTGTTCTCACCCGCCAATCTACATCGCTTGATTTTCCCCACCATCCCTCAGAGATTGCATTGCTTCAAAATCCCTAGAGGTCCGCAGTTTCTGAGTTTCTTAAGTTACACATCAACTCAAGTCAACCTCTTGGCGCGTCGGCATGCTTTTATGTACTGCACAGCAGACCGACTTGCTGTTTGGTTTTTGCATTAGGTAGGTGTACCTAATAAAGTGAATGGATCTGCAAAGAAGGAAGAAAAAAACACTAGGTTTGATTACCTGTAGCCTTTATGTACTGTCTTCATCATCCTGAAAGTTCAAATCGGGCTCAAAGGAGAAGTATGAGGTGATTGCTTTTCACTCACCTCATAGTTCTAGCCGACCTGTGACAATGAGACTGTCACAGGTCGGCTCAGTAGATCGGGAGGTGAGCGAACACATACCGGCGTTCGCTCACCTCTCGATCCTGTCACGGAGGGTGGGGCTGGATTCCCCGCTCCGATACGCCAACGCTGAGTTTGTGTCCTCCCGTTACCCTAAGGAGAACTATGGGGAAAAGCCTTAACCCCATAGTTCTCCTTTTAAGGTAGTTGCTGATGTGCGAGAGCCAGAGTGAGCAACCCAAGTTTAGTCTCAACACATCTTCTGCTGGTTCTGGGGTCACCTAAAATTCATAGACGAAAGCTTTGACAGTCTCATTATGCTACAGGGAGTGCGGAGATGAGTATAGGTAGCATTTGGAGTTCAGACATGAGAGGAGGCGAGGCAGGGAACACACTGGATGTAAATTGTAGCTTCCGTGTGTAGCTTTTGGAGTACTAGCAAACCAAGGAGTCACTGTACAGAAACCGTCAACTTTATACGGATAGGCAGGGGCCAATAGATTTTTACTGTCTTTGAGCAGAGATTCAAAATAAGGTGTTGACACGTAGACTTGGGCAAGGAAGAGTTTTGTTATAAATTTATTTAACACAGAAAAAGTTATAAGGAATGTTATGTTTATATGGTGGCTATTAACTTCTTGTTTGGTTG